>NC_029793.2:17319168-17323687 GCF_000816755.2 Arachis ipaensis
AGTATAAATCAACCGTCATGTTACAATAGTGTAATACTACTGTAATATATATAGTCCAACATATACACCCAACATAAAGCCATAATATAAATAAATTTAGACATCAACTTATTGGACTCTATACACAGACGTTACCTGTCCTTCCACGCGTCGTCCGCTATTTGTGACACAAAATAACTACATACACTGACAAATGAAATAAGTACAAGAGAATTTTCTTGTCTTCTGTCACTGTACTGTAGCTTCTAATTAGTTAACCTTGCACAGTGTTGTGTTTTTTTTTTTTTTTTTTAATGAACAAGTTACTTAGAACACTATTATTCATCTATAAAATTTTGTTTTTATAGCTTGATATCAAATCCGGCGCTTTTTAAGGGAAGGCTTTAGCTTTCCAATCGTAGGCCTAGGCCTTCTTGATCCTTTATCGGAGAGACAACCGTCTTGTCTTAACTGTCCCGAGTTACCGTTCTACCATTGTGGGTTGTGCTCATTAAATCATTAAAAGAGTTATCCCTGGATGATGCATTGTCTTGAACTGAATCAAGCTGAAGCAAGAGACACTTGACCGGCGAAGTTCAATCGACTTTCATTGACCTGAACTCATCAAAGTCAGCGTTAGATGAACGTACATTGAAAATTAATTTGAGAGCAACCCTAATCAAAACATTATTTTGGAAATGACCAATAATAAAATCACATAGGAAAAAAAATTACGTAAATTAAAGATTTAGCTAATAAATATTCAATTTATTTATTATCATATAAGAAATGTATAATAAAAGTTATATTTTTTTCAAAATAAATAATATTGAGTGGTGCTCCTAAAATACTTATTAACAAAACTTACATTAAAAGCGTGTTGAACCTCCACCTAACTATTGCAAGTCACCATCATGGAAATGAGTTGACAAAAGTCAACTACAAAAATTTAACATTTTCACATTGGAACACTCTTAATGCATGGATATGCTTATAATTTTTTTTTTGTGCGTGAATGAAATAGTTGAACACTTTATTATTACAACAGATTGAAAAGGAAGTCAATGTGATTGGGGTGACACACCACAATATATGTTAATCTTAATGTTCGTAAGTTTAAATTCTTATTTTGTGTACAGTCCACCATTTTTTTTAGTTTTATGCATCGAGGATATTTATTTATATGAGGTGATTCCTTAATTCGTTATCAATTTTTTTATTTTTCACATCAAAATTCAATCTTTGTAAGTCAAAATTAGTATAGTCTAGTTAAAAATCTATATTTTATATTTTACATTTTTTACCTAATTAATAATTTATAGGTCAAGCTTATAATTTTTTTTTTGTGCGTGAATGAAATAGTTGAACACTTTATTATTACAACAGATTGAAAAGGAAGTCAATGTGATTGGGGTGACACACCACAATATATGTTAATCTTAATGTTCGTAAGTTTAAATTCTTATTTTGTGTACAGTCCACCATTTTTTTTAGTTTTATGCATCGAGGATATTTATTTATATGAGGTGATTCCTTAATTCGTTATCAATTTTTTTATTTTTCACATCAAAATTCAATCTTTGTAAGTCAAAACTAGTATAATCTAGTTAAAAATCTATATTTTATATTTTATATTTTTTACTTATTAATAATTTATAAGTCAAAATTAATATAGTATGAGTTGAGTTAAATGTCTGTATTTTGTATTTTGTAATTTTACTAAACTAAATTTGTCTCTCATACTCTCATCAATATGACAAAAAATAAATGTTTTTTTGAATGTTCACTCATTTTGAAACGAGGACGAAATTAGAATGCTCTTATTAAAAAAAAAAAAATAGCCCACAGAAACAAAACTTATTCTACTACGATGAAGACATTAAAAACCTCTAAGTTATAATTTTACGCAGACTACCCAATATGCTACCATAAAAAAAGCCCCAATTTCCACAGTCTTCTGCATCATCCAGTCTACTTTCATTAGATAATAATTTAATTATATCTAATTAATTACCATCAAAATAAAGAAAAAGAGAATCCCTTGGTCCTTCATAGGATGATAAATGGGCTTAAACCCACTGGGTTGTCTCGCATAACTCATTAAAAAAGACGAATTGGACTGAAAAATTGAGACCGTCACATAGCAAAAGTTCGTCTAATCTGCATCACTTAAATCGCGAGTTTTGGTGGGGCAGGGGGATTTAGTATTTTTTTGTAATTTTTTTGCCAAAATCCAATTTCTTCCTAATTTTTTGCAATATTTTATTCTTTAGGAATTGGTTCCAATGATGTTATTGACTTACAAGAAGATGAAGATGAGAATTGAGTATTTTGGAATATGATTATTTTGTTTTTGAGACAATATTTATAATTACAAATACTTTAATATTTATAAATGTAAAAATTATAATTTTTTTATGCCTTTGAAAATTATAAATTTATTAAAATGGTTGTGAAATTATATATATTATTTAATATTTTGTATTTGGTAGTAAAAAAAAAAAAGAAATTTGACAAACTTAACCTATCAACCTGTCATCAGTCCGCTGTTAAGCAGAACAAAATAGGACCGTTTCACTAAATGAGACGGAAGAGACCAGCTCGCCAAAAAATAGACTTTTGACAAAATATGACGAAATGGACTTCCCCACTTATCACTTCTAGTCTTCTATCACAATGCTATTATGAATAGAGTACCAGAGACAGCATATTTTTTTCACATGTGACAGTCTTATAATGCACCGCTTATTAACAGTATCACATGATAATTTTGAGTGTAAGCACCGATGTCTCTTGCTTACTAGCCACTTAGACACTATGCTACTAGCCTACTACAAAATAATAACACGTAAATGTAAACATCATAACTCGGTTGAAAAAGACCCATATAGTGATTGGCTCATCTCTAATTTATTTGCCCAATTGTTATTTCTTTCCCCACTTTTATTCTTTATTCATAAACTTTTACCACTGACATTGTAAAATTAGACCAGCAGAATTAGAAGCTGGAATTTGAACATTCTAAACTGAACTTTAAGAATTCACCAACCGACTATTATTTTATTGCACCACCATTTAGCTACGACTACACATTATTTAATGTATTCTAGGTTCTTTTATTATATTACAAATAGGCATCGCTTAACATCATCATCATCAGTGAATTTAAATGCTTATTTGAGCCAGTCATTATGTGAACCATTCTTCTCTACAAAGGAAAAAACAATGGAGGGAAATTCAATACCAACAACTATGGCTATGAATCAGAATGGAGCACAGATAGGAAGAGCATCATCAAGGGATACCCAAAAGGGAAACTGGGTTGAAGAGATGCGAGGTTCTCTAATGGTTGTAGCAACGGTTATTGCAACCCTAACTTTCCAAATTGCAATAAACCCCCCAGGGGGCGTTTGGCAACAGGACTCAAATAACCAACAGGGTTGTGCTTCTGGAAACATCTGCAAAGCTGGCACTTCTGTTTTGGGCACTTCCTCCGATGACGAAAACCAACGCTTGAAATACGAAATGTTCATACTCTTATGCACTGTTTCTTTCACTGCATCACAGACTGTGATTCTTTTTCTGCTTACTGGCTTTCAGCTGCGTAATAGGCTGGTCATGTGGTTGTTGATTCTTGTTATGTGCCTCTCGGTTATTTGCTTGGCTGGGGCTTATGTGATCTCCATTTGGATGGTCATGAAGCCACTTGACAAGTTGATTAACAAAATCACCTTGTATTATGCCTTGTTTTGGGCTGGATTGGTTACTCTGCTTTGTCTCGCACTCTTGCTTCGCTTTCTCATCTGGCTGTTGAAGGAGTTCTACCGGTTTTTATGTTGCTTGTAGAGTAGTCAACTCATTCTTCTGCTCAATATCCGCTCAAATAATCAATTTATTGGTATGTTCAGAATTTAAATTTTGTTGTATAAACGATAGAATTTTGTAAAATTCAGAAATAAAAAGTGTATGTCTTTTTGATATAAATTAGTTTATTAGAATGTATTTAGTAGTGGTTGATTGTTTTAAGTTAATATTTGCGATAATAATTTATAATGATTCTATAAATAGTTTGTATCTTGTAATCATTAGACATAATTCAACACACATATTCCCTGAGTTCTAACATATTTGTTAAGCCGTTAAAAGATAATACAATAGTAATACGGTGAGTAGATGCATCATTTGTGGGGAGAATCATCTGCCGAAGTGCGTTGACGGTTAGAAGTGGTTGACGGTTAAAATTGAGTCAACTTCAACTTGGTTGAAACTTTAGGAATATGATAAATACGTGTACGTGTATGTGCCTCTGTATTCATTTTTTTCTTAGTTGGATGAGTTGTTTAATTATTTCAAAAATGTGTTAATTTAAATTAGTTTAGAGTTATTTTATTTTATATTTTTAATTTATTATTTATTTTATTTTGTATTTTTTACTTGTTGGAATAATTGAATAATTTTAAATATAATAAATATATAACAAATATATAATTTTAGATAATTTTAAATTATTGTCTCTAATATAATCAATTTATTTTTACAT
>NC_029793.2:17323697-17336068 GCF_000816755.2 Arachis ipaensis
TTTTGAGTTGTTAGTTAAAAAGTAACTAAATTATTACCTTTTATGATTCATTTTATTTTTAAAATAGTTCAACTACACATTCAAACATTTTTGTATCTAAGTTCAATCAAGCAGACACAAACTCAACAAAAATTACTTTTATTACACTTTATTACCTTTTATGATTCATTTCATTTTTAAAATAGTTCAACTACACATTCAAACATTTTTGTATCTAAGTTCAATCATGCAGACACAAACTCAACAAAAACTACTTTTATTACACTAGCGTGTACACACCCACGTTTTAATAATGCTTCTTCGTGTTTGTCTTCGCATTCTTCTTCTTCGCGTTCCTTTTTCTTCTTCGCGTGTTTTCTCTCAATCATCATTCTTTTATTGTTGCTATTGTTGCTGCGATTTTTCTTTTTCTCATTTTAGTTGAGTTTCATTTGGATCCAGAAATGAATTCGATGTGTTTTTGTTGATGATTGAATCTTTTTGACCGCTTATTTAAAATTGAACTAATTTCGGTTCATTTGTGAATTAATTGAGGTTCACTTGATGCTGCTGATAAATATTGACCAAATTTTTTATTTCTTAAATAATTTCGATTCATTTCTTAGTTTAATTGAGATTTATTTGGATCTAGAAATAAATTGTATATGTTTTTGTTGATGATTGAGTCTTTTTGACTGCTTGTTCAAAATTGAACTAATTTTAGTTCATTTGTATGTTAATTGAGGTTCAGTTGATGCTATTGTTAAGTTCTGATTAAGTTTTTTATTTCTTAAGTAATTTCGGTTCATTTATTAGTTTATTTGAGATTCATTTGGATCCAGAAATAATTTTGATGTGTATTTGTTGATGATTGAGTCTTTTTGACTGCTTGTTCAAAACTGAACTAATTGAATGGAATGGAGTAGAATATAATGCCATTGAATAAAGTGATAATGAATAATTTATTCTTTTTTACTAAAAATTTGGTGAATACTTATCAACAGCAGCAAGTGAACCTCAATTAGCACACAAATAAACCGAAATTAGTTTAGATTTAAACAAACAGTTAAAAAGACTCAATCATTAAGAAAAATATATCGAATTTATTTTGGAACTAAATAAACCGAAATTACTTAAAGAATAAAATATTTGGTCAATATTTATCAGTAGCATCAAGTGAACCTCAATTAACACAAACGAACCGAAATAAACTAATAAATAAATCGAAATTATTTAATGATGGCATAAGAGAAAATCATAACTAATAAAGATGTTAGGAAAATATTGGTGTTATTGGTGACGACGATAATGAAAAAGAAAAAGAAAAAGAAGAATACACAACATTGGGGAAGGAGGAGGAGAAGGGAAGAAGAAGAACCTGTGTGCGCAAATTTGGAAGGAGGAGGAGGAGGAGAAAGAAACAGAGAAGGAGAAGGAGAAGGAGAAGGAGAAGGAGAAGGGAAAGGAAATGGAGAAAGAGGAGGTGCGTGATTTAAAAAGTTGTTATAACAACTTGGTTAGACTTGGTTAAATATTTTGCTTGGACGTAGAACTTTATTGTTTTTAAAATTACTTTACTGAAAGCAAGAACCCAAAAAAAAAGAAAGCAATTGCAGTAAATCAACTGTCATGTTACAATAGTGTAATACTCAAGGTTGTGAGAATTGAATCGATTAATAAATTGTGAGGGACTAGTTTAACGGTTTAAAGTTTAATTGGAGTTCAATCAAGATTCAACTAAATATAAAATAAAATTATTAAAAATTTAATATACAAATTTTAAATATTCAAATTCGATGATTTCTAAACTAATAAAATCCAAAATTTTGTAATTTTTCATAATAATCATCAAATGACATTAAAAAGTATAGAACAAACAAATTTTTAAAAATAATTTCTAATAATTCAAAAATAGAAAAATCAGAGAATCTAAAACTAAAAAAATTAAACAATTAATCCACAGCAATTATACCACCGCCAACTCCAACTCAGAACACAACAAATATAGAAAAAAACAACAATTCACTCCAACTCAAAATGCAACAGAAAAAAAATAGCAACTTAAAAGTCAGATTTCAGTAATTCAGTAAAATTAACAAAATAAGCAACTATAAATTGAAGCAAACATAGAATCATTTAAAACAGAAACTTAAAATCATAAAACTTAACAAAAGAAAAAAAGCTATGGAGAAATCCAATTGACCGCGCTTCGATCTATAAGTCCAGAGGCGAAGACGTGGAGGAGAAGATGATTGACAGCCAAGAGTTTCGAGTTGACTCTTTGTCTATCACTACCGGCGCGACTGCTGGTTGAGGAGAAGGGTTCGATGATGGCTGCTGGCTGCTGCTGTTGCTGGCTGAGAGAGAGGGGTAGTGGGTTTTCGGAGACTAGGTGATGAATGAGAAAGGGGATTAGAGTTGGGTTGGACTTAGTGTCTCACAGAGAGTTAGAAAGAGAAAGGGGTGGGGGTGGAGTAATGGTGTTCTGTGGGATTTTTTTTATACATACATCTGAACCTCAAAAAATCAGATTGATTTTGCAGGTTCACTAATTAACCGTCGGTTCGACCGATTTTTTAAACAATTTTTTACAGAACGAATTTAGACATCAACGAGATCGATCAGAAGATTGATTTTCAATTAATCTAATTGAATCGATCGGTTCGATCCAATTTTAAAAATATTGGTAATACTACTATAATACATATAGTCCACATGTACATCAAACATAAAGCAATAATATAAATAAATTCAGACATCAAGTGAATCTTCGCACTATCAGAATATTTGTAAGAATCGGAGTTTTTACATAAAATTATTTTAATAAAATAATAATTTTAAGTGTCCGAAGAAGATTCAAACTTTAGAAGTTTTAATTTGAAAATATAAAGATAAAATTTGAATTCAATGAATTTTTTTAAATGGGAAAATGTATCTTTTACAGAAAATTTTTGTAAAACTGCGTATCGGTGCTTAAGCCGACAGAACTGGCTCTAGTCTGTCCGGTACCATATTTTGAGAAAAATAATATTTTTAAAATTGAATTTATTATTTTAAAAGGACAAAAATAATTTAAAATTGAAAATCGGGCACTAATCTTAAAAATTTTGGCTCAAAGTACACTAAACGGACTAAATACGCTAACGGGTTGGATCGAGCTCAAACCGGACCCAAGGCCCAACATATATATGCTCATTAAATGAGCATTTCAGCTCATTCCACCCTAATTTAAAGAAGGGGGCGCAGCTGCATTGAGAGGTGAGGGAGAAGAAAGAGCACTATTCACCCTCACTTTCATTTGCTTGTAACTTGAGCTACAGAGCTCCAATTGACGAGCCGTTTGCGGCTACAAGAAGCTCTTATCGAGCTCTTTGTTTTTATCTAGGTTTTCCTGGTAAGAAATAAAAAATCAAGCTCCAATTTTCTGTCCTAACTTCTGTGTATTTTTTGTTATAGTTTCTGAGTAGATTTTTGTGGTTTTAGTTGTTTAGGTGATCTCTAGTAGTGGGTAATTATTAGATTTTACCCCAATCACTGTTGAAAAAGATAAGAAATCTCTATATCCTTGTGGTTTGGTGTGGTATAAGCTTTAGTTGTTAATGCATGGTTATGTTGTATATATGAAGCTTGTTTTTGGAGTTGGTTGTGGCTTTTGGTTTGGCTTTGGTGGTTTGGAGCTTGGTGGAAGCTTGTTGGAATCAAGTTTGGTGTTTGAGTATATTCAGAATCGACCAAGGTATGGTTTCGGTTTCCTCTATGTAATATGTAATATTTCTGGATACTTAGGCTAGTAGACCTTAAGATAAGATTGAATTGATGGTAATTGTTGGTTATTATTATTGTGGTTGATGATGATTGTTGGAAATCATTGGTGTCGATGAGTATTGATGGTGGGTTGGATTATGTATGAGGCATGTGAATTGTGATGAAGATTTTATGAGTTGTATGTATTGGAGTGTGATTATGATGTTGTTGAGGAAATTGATGATTGGTGTTGTTGATGAGAATTGATAGATGTAGTGGTAGTGTTGTGTGGAATGAATTCGAATAATAATAATGATGATTATATGATTTGATGATGAATGATGATAATTGGGTATATAGCTTGTATATGGAATAATGTTATTGTAATTGGGATTAGTGAGTGAATTGAGGAATGGAAGCGATTTGGGTATTTTGGTAGTGATATATGTTGGATTCGTGGTGGGAAAAGTTGGAAGATGTTGAGTTTGAAAAATTTATATATAAATGATGATCAAACATTATTAAAATATTAGTTAGGAAATTATTAAATTGTTATTTGTTTAAATTGCTTCGAATGGTTTGTTTGATATTTTTGTTAGCGTGCAGGAAAGAAATCTAATGGGCCAAAAGCCATGAGAGCCTAACTTCTTAATTGAATTAATTAAGCCTTGTGCAAAATTAATTCAAACATGAATGGTTGAATATTGAAAAGAAAAACGGCCTATATCACAAGCCCATAAAATCAAAATTGATAAATCAAAGAAAGGAACCCAAGGACTTCAAAGCATGCTTCGGTTACATGGAATCCAAATCTAAACTCAATTGACTTCATTCCTCAAGTAATCAAAAGCCTAACACGTGACTCCATGTCTTGGTAACTGAAAGTAAAAAATTAATTTGATTTAATTACATTGAAAGTCTTACACGTTACTTTATGACTTGGGGAATGGAAGTGATAATTCAATTTGTTTTAATTCCATTCATTGCTTCCTTCGAAAGTTTCCTTTTCTCTTCTCTCTCCTCTCTCATGTTTTTAGTCACTTCCATCAACAGAGAAGAAGATAGAAGAAGATATCACAGAAAAGCCTATGAAAGATATTTGCTACAGAAGGAAAAATTTGAAGAAAAGCTTCAAGATTTTCGTTGCCAAGAAAAGAAGCAATCCACCTCTCTCAGGAAGAAGATATAACTTGGTAAAAGTTCATTTCTATTTTTGTTCATCAAAGAAAGAAGATAGCTTCTGAAGTCTCAAGTAGGAAAAAACAAAAATGGAAAACCTGAAGCACTCCTGGGTCAGAAGCAGATCAAGGATCCGAATCCTTTCTTGGAGCCAAAGACAAGATCAAGGGATCAGATTGAAGGAGCTTGATGAAAAGGGTTGAGAGAGGTACATGCATGTTGATTTTTGTTTTTCCCTCTCTCTTCTCTTTGTCTGAACCGTTGCTGTTTTTGGTTGGAAAAGAAGTTGTTTGGTTGAACCAGTTTCAACCTTGGAAACTTCCCCTTCTATATTAAGGGTGAACGGCCAAGGGTTGAGATCAATGAGAGAAAGTGAAAAAGCACAAAATTCTCATAGCTACCAGAGCTTCCTGAGTTCTTCTCCTTCAATGGTGTTGATTTTATTTTCTTTTTCTTAGTTTTGTCTGTCTGAGTCTCATGGTTAAATAGCAAACTTGGTGAGGTTTGTAAGAAAAAATCAGTGAGAGAAAAAAGGCAGTGATCAAAATTAGAGAAAAAGCCATAGATGTCTTAGAGTTTCTTTATACATTTGTATGTTGTGTTTCATGGTCCTATGGGGATCCCCCCGCAAGTTGGGTTAGCACTGTGCAGTTGAAAACTTGGTTTGAGTCCAAGTCTAAGCGTGTATACGCACAACCCTATGCGTACGCACACTGCCCTGTTTTTCAATAAAAACCTTGATTTTAACTGTTTTACTCTCCCAGCAAGCTTGCAAACTTCCGTAACACTTGTTCAAAACTTTTTGCTAGTTTTAGAATCTTGAACCAAGGGGGAAAAATAATAAAGGAATAAAAATGGTATTTTTTTATTTATGAGTTTAGAGCCGGTGACACAGGTTTTGGAAGGTTTGTGTAATTTCTAGCTTGAGTGGTGATTGTTGAGTTGTGAAGTATGTGGTTGAAGAGATTTTTGAGAAGTTGGAAACCGGTGATGGTTATGATTAGTTGAGAACTTGGAAAGGAATGATGAAATTATTGGATTATATGGGAGTGTGCGGAGCCTATATCTCCGGCGTGGCAGATTTTTCTGTTGCATGAGTGTGTGGAGCCTATATCTCTGGCGTGGCAGTTTCTCTGCTGTAAGAGTGTGCCCAACACTGTATTTTTGGAATGATTTATGTTGAGACATTTGTTGTTGTTTCCTTCCTTACTGCATGAGTGTGCAGAACCTATATCTCTGGCGTAACAGACTCCCTGCTGCATGAGTGTGTGGAGCCTATATCTCCGACGTGATAGATTTCTCTGTTACATGAGTGTGCAGAGCCTATATCTCTGGGAGTGGCAGGAAGGCTACATCCGAAAGGATGTGTCGGGTTGGCATTTACAGATCGACAAGTGATATCACGAGCCAATAGGACAGACATTCGTCATATGCATCCCTTATGTGCTTGTTTGCTTTGATTACTTGAGTTTGCCTAATTGTATAATATTCCTACTTACTTCTTGAATTACTTACTATATATAAATATTACCAGTGTATTACTTGCTTTCATTATCTGTGATTGTCTGGTGCTGAGGAGGTTAGGTAGGCGGTGGCGATGGGATCGCACGGAAGTTAGGTTGGTGAAGGCTGTGGGATATATCGGTGACTAGTTTTAGTTAGAAATTTCCTAAGTTTAAATAACCTTGTTTATTGTTTACGGGTTAAGTTATTTATTTGGTTAAGCTTGAATATCGGTATCGATGTGAAGTTCTAGGATTGTCTTTGGCATCCCGAAACCTTACATCTTATATATTGGGCACTGTTACCATGCTAAAAACCTCCGGTTCTCATACCATATGTTGCTGTTGATTTTCAGATGCAAGTCGTAATTCACCTCAGTGAAATTGCGGACATGGTGACAGAGCAGAGTATGTTCTCTTCCTTGTTTATTTCTATTTTATTTGCTGTAGTACTTTCTCTCACCTTTGTATTTTAGACTTTATGGCCTTAGAGATTTGAATTGAGAGATAAGTTGTATAAGCGGTTTTAAACTTCCAAAGCTCTTTTGTATCTCAGTTTGACTAGCCGGCCTAAACTCCGCAGGCTGTGACTAGTTCTCTTTTTGGTATATCACACTTATATATGTCTTGTTTAATTTAAATATTACCTTGTGTATCCTGGAGCTATCTACAAGGTTTTATATATTAGGTCTTGTTCTATTCGTACCTACGCATTTAGTTATCGTGAACGCTTCGCGTTTCGTAATTCTACTTTACGCAATTTGAGCTTTTATTCCTTCATCAGGCTTCTAATGGTACTATTTTTTTCTATATATGTATATATATAATATTATACGAGCCTTAGAACTGTCGTGACATTTTGTTATCCTTTGCTTTACGGCGCGAGGTAAGGCTTAGGCTAAAGGGGTGTTACAATATTCTTAACATCAACACACACACTATATAATCGCAACAAAAATTTTGTTCAATATCTTAACCAGTTGTAGAAAATAAGTTGTTTCAACCTGCTTTTCTATTAGTCATGAATACGTATATATACATCTTTTGATATGAAATTATATCAAATCTTTCCTATCTTAAAAGGCATAATTTACGATCCTAATAAATTAGAATGCATAATTTCCTATCCTAGTAATAAATATACACAGGAGCACTCTTTCAGTACTATATCTATACTTAATTATAGAAATATTATTGATATAATATTTTTATTAATACCCCCCTCAAGTTGGAGCATGCAAGTCTTCAATGCCCAACTTGACCAATATTGCCTCAAACTTGTTGGCACCAAGAGCTCTAGTAAAAAGGTAAGCTAACTGAGTGTGAGTGGAAACATAAGATGGAAGGAGGCGTTGGTGCATGATCTCATCCCAAACAAGATGACAGTCTACTTCAATGTGCTTCATACGATCATGAAAAATTAGATTTTTAGCAATGTGAAGAGCTACTTGACCGTCGCAATAGAGACGAATGGGGACATGATGAGGCACATATAGAAAGAAGAGTATATCTTTAATCCACTTTAATTCTTTTTTTTGTTTGAGTCATTGAACGATATTCAGCTTTAGCAGAAGAGGCAGACACTGTATGTTGTTTCTGAGTTTTCTAAGATATTGGTGAGTTACCAAGCTGGATGAACCACCCAGTGATTGACTTGCGAGTGAGTGGACAACTAGTCCAATAGGAGATACACCATCCATAGAGCTACAAATTTTTCTCTCATGGGAGAAGAATTCCTTGCCCAGGGTGTCCCTTTAAATAGCGTACAACACGTAAAGCGGCTTGCCAGTGTTCGATGCGTGGATTTTGCATGAACTGGGATAACATGTGAACACTGTAGGCTAGATCAGGCCGAGTAAAACACAAATAAATCAGTCTTCCAACAAGCCGACAATATATGCTAGGATCGGATAAAAGAGAACCTGTGGCTGACCTCAATCGATATTCTCTTCGCACGGTGTTGTTACATGCTTAGCACCTAGAAGTCCTGTTTCGGTGATTATGTCCAAAGCATATTTTCTTTGGCAAAGAAAGATTCCAGTCGGAGATCTAGCAACCTCAACTCCCAAGAAGTATTTCAATCGGCCTAAATCTTTCATGTGAAAACATGTGTGTAAATACTCTTTGAAAGGTTGAATTGCAACACTATTATTTCCTGCAATTACAAGGTCATCAAAATATACCAAAACTACCAATTGTACGCTATTGTGGCGAAGGCTAAACAAGGAATGGTCCTTTGGTGATTGCTTAAAATCATATCAAAGGAGTGCAGATGAAAATTTTGCAAACCAGCAACGTGGAGCCTGCTGCAGTCTGTAGAGAGATTTCTGAAGTTTACAAACCAGTCCTTGTTGAGGCACTTGAAAACTAGGAGGAAGTTTCATGTAAACATCCTCATTAAGTTCTCCATGAAGAAATGCATTGTGGACATCCATCTAGTGAAGTTCCCAATCCTAGGCTGCTGCCACTGCGAGTGTTGTGCGAATTGTTACCATATTTACCATTAGAAAAAACGTTTTCATTGTAATCCAAGCTTTCACTTGATTATTTTCCAAAATTACCAGTCTTGCTTTGAACCTCTCTATTGTCTTGTCAGAATTGTATTTAATTTTATAAACCCACTTACACCATGTGCTTTCTTTCCTGGGGGAAGGGTTGTGAGCTTCCAAGTTGAAGTGCACAAATTTCTTGGGACATCGGTTCACGCCAGGCTCCTGTTCCGTCTAGAGAGACGCAAGAAAACTACAGTGTTGTTTGGAAAAAGAATTATAATTCACAACATTTTGTATAGGATAGGACACACCTGAGAATTTTGATGGAGAGGGAGGTTGGTCGGTAGGGCTTATTGGTATCGTGACAGTAGAGACAAAATTGCGCAACCTGACTGAGGGTGTCTTCATGCGGTGACCCCAACCAAGTGGAACGTCCATTGTGACCAGTGATAGATCGGAAGTCGGCGTTGTTTCTGGTGTACTTGGTTCCGATGTATCATTAGCGTTGTATTCTTTAATCTCTTCATTAAGCTCATGTCCCCCTTGTTTGTCAATAGGTGCTTCAATGAAGGAATCCCCAGCACAGTCATTTAAGTGTGGAGTACCAGGCCCAATTGTGGGTGTTAAACTTGGCCCATTGTGTGTGTCTTCTTCAACAATTATTTCTGCCATAGGAGATCCAATATCTTCAATCCTTGGTTCAAAAGCCTGATCCACTTTAAATGGGAACGTATCTTCAACAAAATGGACATCACGAGAGACGAAATTTTTTTTTCCAAGTCAAATAGTTTCCATCCTTTTTGCCCAAAAGGATACCCGACAAACACATATTTTCGGCTATGGCTGGTAAATTTGTCCCGTTGCCTATTCTGATTTTGAGCATAATACAAAGAGTCAAAAATTCGCAAGTTTTCATAACTTGGAATTGTTTCATGAAAAACTTCATATGGAGTCCTACCCTTTAGTATTGAGGATGGCGTACGATTAATTAAATAGCCAGCAGTTAAGACACATTCTCCCCAAAACTGAATAGGAAGATTGCCTTAAAAGCGAAATGATCAAGCAACATTGAGAATATGTCGATGTTTGCGCTCCACTTGTCCATTTTATTGCGGTGTACTAACACATGACGATTGGTGAACAATGCCTTGTTGTAGGAAATGTTGTTTTAAACACATGAATTCCATTCTATTATCAGATCGAACCATTTTAAGATACTTGTTATATTGGCGTTCAACCAAAGTAAAAAATTTTTTCAATGTGATTGATACTTCAGCCTTTTCTTTCAACAAATATATCCAAACCGCTCGTGAACAATCATCCACAATAGTTAAGAAATATGAAGCACTACATGAGGAGGGAGTTCTATAGGGCCCCACAAGTCACAATGAATTAAATAAAAAATATTAAAAGCTTGATAATCACTTAAAGAAAACTTATCTCTTGTTTGTTTGGATTTTTCACAAATTTCACAAATCTCATTGCTTGTATATTTCTCACTTACATTACGGAGCATTTGCATAATTTTAAATGATGGATGCCCTAGTCTCTTATGCCAAAGTGCTAGTTGATTCTCTGTTCTTGCATGACAAGCTTGAATCTTGTGTGCCCCCACGATACCAATAAAGCCCATCTTTTCGCTCACCCGCTCCAATCAGCACCCTCGAAGTGCGGTCCTATATGACACAATTTATCAGTAAATTGTACTAGACAGTATTCTTCATCTGTTAATTGAAAAACTGAGAGTAAGTTGCATTTTAATTGAGGTACATAGAGAATGTTTTTCAATTCAAGTCATCCTTCAAGTATCATTGTTCCTTACTTGTACGCTATCACTTGCTCTCCATCTGATAAACCTACTGGCCACCCGCGTATAGTTTTCTTTTCACACAAATTTTTCAGGTTTTCCGTCATGTGGTTGGAAGCTCCATTATCAATGATCCATGAATAAAAAATTCTCTTACCAATCATTTTTCAGAGTCATTTGATTTTTGCTTTTTGATCATATCTACCAATACTTTCCATTACTCATTGGTCAATCTTGACATCTCACATGTCGCGTCTTCCGTGTTGATAGCATGGCTACCACTTCTATTGGTGTGTGCCACATGTGCATGTGCTGGAATTCCTTGAGTACACGTGCCTTGTCGTCCGTAGCCTTTGCCATCGTCTCTTCTTTCATTCCGTAGCCGATCTCCCCACCATTCTGGATACCCTATAATCTAAAAGCATCCTTTAATATCATGCCCACTTTTGTCACAGTTAGAGCATATTGTTGATTTTTGGCTAGGATCTCCTCGTCTTTTCGTCTTGTTCTCTGCCTGCATCGCAAGTCCCACAACCAACCCTATCTCTTCTGATGCCTTAGCCATCATCTTCACTCTCTCCTCTTGCACTAGCATTGCGTACACACGATTCAGCGATGGCGAATGATCTGTTGCCAAGATATTTGACAGCACTGTTCTGTAACTCGCATCATCTAGGCCCATAAAAAATTGGTGGACCCTCTCTTCTTTCCTTCACTTTTCAAGTTGAGATCCAATCCTGCACTTACATCCACCATACGTGCATTTGGGAATTTGCTCGTACTGTATACTAATTCATCCCACAGTACTTTCAATTTCTCATAATATGCCGTCATGGCCATTCCTTCCTGCTTGCATGTCGTCAAATCTGACTTCAGTTGTTGTATTTGTGGTGGTCCGTTCACAGTGAAAAATTGCTTTTTAATATCTTCCCACAGTGTCCGCGCGTTGTCAACATACGCAACGATTGACCGTAGGCTTGGTTTGATCGTGTTCAAGATCCATGATACAATCATGGATTGGACTGTCCACCAATCCTCAAGATCAGATGCACCTTGTTCTGGTTGCGTGAGAGTTCCATCGATAAATCCCCATTTTCTCCGAGCCCAAATTGATATTTTCATAGCCCTGGCCCATTCCTTATAATTTTCTCCACGCAACTGCACTTGCATGATTACATTTCTTGGATTGTCTCTCGAATTGAGGTCATATGGCGAGTAAATTTTCTTAGTTCATTTTTCTAAAGCCTCTGTTACATTTACATAGTTCTTTCCTAGTTCTGCTGCCTTGGTTATGTAACCCAAGTTCTTTTTGTGTTTGTCGGTATTAGAGTATGTTCTGATATCATGTAAAAAATAAGTTGTTTCAACCTACTTTTTCATTAGTCATGAACACGTATATATACATCTTTTGATATGAAATTATATCAAATTTTCCTATCTTAAAAGACATAATTTACAATTCTAATAAATTAAAATGCATAATTTTCTATCCTAATAATAAATATACACAAAAGTACCCCTTCAATACTATATATATACTCAATTATAGAAATATTATTAATATAATATTTCCATTAATATCAGTTAAGGTTACATAAATATCCCATTTTTTATCTTCTAATTATATGCGCTTGCTGAACCTACTTACACCAAACAATGGACTCTCCA
>NC_029793.2:17336134-17337940 GCF_000816755.2 Arachis ipaensis
AATTAAGTGCATTTTTCTCTTAGACACCCCCATACACCCAATATAAAGGCACGCACAATAATATAACGAACTAACGGAGCCAACACACAATATAACTAACTAACGGAATTTCTCAAAGTCGTCTTATTTATTCTCGAATATCTATATTGTTATTACATAAATACACTGATACAAACACACGAAACTGTTCACGTAGCACAAAACATGTGTAGTGACGAGTAACACCTACATACACTAAACGTCCTACTTAATTATTAATATTATTCGTAATTATACAGATAATAATAATATATTATATAACTAATTAATTAGACACTACTCCCCTTAATGGCATCACTGTAATGGTTTTGAACATCAAAAGATCTGTCCCAAACCATAACTCCACCGTACTTCTTAGATTTCTTGATAGCAGGAAGAACCTTAGAAGTGAGCACATTAGGAGGAATATAACCGCTATTAGCGGCGGCCTGAGAAGCCGGCACTCCTAAGAACACTTGCTTAGCTTGACTTGAACTCCACTTGTTCCATGCATTAACAAGACTATTAGTGTTTCCATTAGAATACTGGCACTCACCATTGTTGTAGAACTGAACCCAGACATAATCGAACAGACCAGTTTTGATGGCAGCATCCAAGTGTTTATCAGGGAACGGACACTGCGGCGCGCCGGAAAGAAACACCTTATTGTGCTGGCTATGAGAATTGAGTGCCTTGGCGAGCACGTCATAGTACTCAACCCCGCCGGTTTCAATGTCGAAATCGATTCCATCTAAGACAGCATTACCTAAAGGTCTTGAATTTGAGGATGGTGATCCTCCAAGGAAATGATTCCAAAGATAGGTTGCAAGATTTCTGACTTCATCAGCTGAATTGAGAGAGTAACCTGAAGTGCCACCTCCAAGAGAGAGGAACACCTTGATTCCTTTTCTTTGGCAAGTCTTGATTTGGTTGCTTGTTGTTTGCGGGATTGCAGTGGGCAGCAAGGTTGAGCTGTGGGTTTTGGGAGTTGCCAAATTTGGATAAGAAAGCTATGTTCACAAATTTGTAGTTACCGGTGTTGCATGCATCTGAAAGTGAACCTTCATTGGTGTGTTGGCCCCAATACACCGCAATTCCAGCAGCATGGGACGGCGTAATAAACACAGAAAGCAGCAACAAAGGTAGTAATAATAATAATATGGCTGATGATGATGAAAGTTGTTTTAAGGATGCCATGTTTTAGATTCTTTGTTGTTGTGATGTTTTGTTTGATCTTCAGAGGATGTTGAAGAGGATACACCCTTTTATAGGAGTTAGTTAGGGTTTGAAAAAAAAAATTACAAAATTAATTAGGGATAGAGTCATAGATACGTGCCTGCCCTTGGTAAATTGTTTGAAGTCATTGAGGTAAGAAAAGTAAGAAGAACCATCCAACACTGGCTTTGTTTTTTAAACCCCATTGACTGACTATAGTGTTAAAATAGCATTATCTGGAGTCAAGTTTGGAAGTTAAGATAGCACAAGAAATTAGATACAATTATTTCTTTTTTCTCTACGCAATGACGTGTCTGCTTAAAAATTCAACAATGTTATATTATTTGTTATCTTGATCAGATCAACATATCACATAATTAATTTATGTTTTATTTTCTATTTAATTTCATCTTTATTAAAACAACCATATTATATATATACCAAAATCAATTATCATAATTAATTATGAATATAAAATATATATTAAATATAAATATATTAAATAATATATTAAAAATAAATTAAATAATACATATATTTATACATAAATATATTGTTAGGAACTAATTTTAA
>NC_029793.2:17338968-17344782 GCF_000816755.2 Arachis ipaensis
ATGAAATACTCACAAAAAAATTGTCCGCGCATGATAAAAAAAAAATAATAAATGACTAAAGTTCTCCGATACCACTAAAATTAAATTCAAAGAACAAGTCTAACCTGACTAACCACATTGATTACACGGTACTAGCTTGGATGTTAACACCCCACTTCTGGGAATCTATTGACGGAAACTAATGAGCTTAATTAAAGATTTAAAGTGGGGTTAAGTTTGTCACACAATCTAATCTTTGACTCTTTGTTGGTTATAGAAAAATTTTAATTCTTTCATAATTATTTTTGTTATGCAAACAATATTTTATAAATGTTATAAAATAACTAAATAAATAAATAAGAGGTAACAAATATAAAATAAAGAAAATATAATTAGATAGCTCTAGTAGTAATGTTCACTAGAATTACTATATCAATATAATAGATATAATTATGTATTGAATAATATTAAAATAAAGTATATAAGAGAGAGAATAGTAAGAGAGAGAATATTGTTGTTATTGATATGTTATCATACGAGGCTTAAGCCTCTATTTATACACATACAAAATCTTAATTTTCCACACTTCATTAATTGAAAATCAAATATTCTTTCCTTGAGAAACTGAGCCGCCCAAGAATTAAATGGGCATCCAACTCATTTCTCATTCTTATCACAATACTCCCTCTTGGATGACCATTTAGGAATATGCCTCATTAAAATCTTACTAAAGAAAACCCAGTGGGAAAAAAACTTTAGTGAAGGAAAAAGAGTACAATATCCTTTGTGATGGGGACTGCCTCATTAAAAACCTTGTCAAGAAAAACCCAATGGGAAAAAAACCTGACCAAGGAAAAAAAGAGTACAGTCTCCCCCTCTTGCCGACATCATTTAATGTCTCGAAATCGGCACATCCCAATCTCATGTACCAATCTTTCAAAGGATGATTTTGGGAGTGACTTTGTAAACAAATCTGCCAGATTGTCACTTGAGCGGGTTTGTTGGATATCAATTGTCCCTTGATTTTGAAGATCATGAGTGAAGAAGAATTTGGGAGAAATATGCTTTGTTCTATCACCTTTGATATATCTGCCTTTAAGTTGAGCAATACATGTTGTATTATCTTCAAACAGGACAGTTGGAGCTATGTTATGGTCAATCAATCCACATGATGACAGAATATATTGAACCAAGCTCCTCAGCCAAAAACACTCGCGACTAGTTTCATGAATTGCTAGTATTTCAGCATGATTAGAGAAGGTTGCTGCTATCGTCTGTTTCGTAGACCTCCATGATATAGCTGTTCCACCATATGTGAACAGGTATCCTGTTTGAGATCTCCCTTTATGTGGATCAGACAAGTATCCAGCATCTGCATAGCCAACTAATTGTGACTTGGATCCATAGGGATAAAACAATCCCATATCAACTGTTCCATGAAGATATCGAAAAATTTGTTTGATTCCACTCCAATGTCTTCTGGTTGGAGAGGAACTATATCTTGCTAGTAAATTCACCGCGAATGATATGTCAGGACGCGTATTATTAGCAAGGTACATTAGCGCTCCAATGGCACTAAGATATGGTACTTCAGGACCAAGGATATCTTCATTCTCTTCTTTAGGACGGAATTGATCCTTTTTCACATCCAAAGATCTTACGATCATTGGGGTACTCAAGGGATGTGACTTATCCATATAAAATCTTTTCAAGATCTTCTCTGTGTATGTTGTTTGATGAATAAAGATCTCATCTTTTTATATGCTCGATCTGCAGGTCGAGACAAAATTTAGTCTTTCCAAGATCTTTCATCTCAAACTCTTCTTTTAGAGTTTTATAATTGCTGGAATCTCTTCAGGAGTCCCAATGATATTTAAATCATCAACGTACACAGCAATAATAATAAATCCAGATGCAGTTTTCTTTATGAAAATACAGGGGCAGATATCATCATTCTTGAATCCGTTTTTGGTCAGATACTCAGTAAGACGATTATACCACATTCGTCCAAATTGTTTCAGACCATATAAAGATCTTTGTAATTTGACTGAGTATAACCCTTGCGAATATTCACTGGATGGTTTAGATATCTTTAGTCCTTCAGGGACTCTCATATAGATATCTCGATCTAATGAGCCGTATAAATAGGCTGTTACCACATCCATTAAATGTATATGCAATTTATGATATGCAGATAAACTGACCAAATAACGTAATGTTATCGCATCCACTACAGGGAAATACGTTTCTTCATAATCTATACCGGGCCTTTGTGAAAAACCTTGTGCCACAAGTCGGGCTTTATAGCGCACAACTTCATTTCTCTCATTTCGTTTTCTCACAAATACCCATCGGTATCCAACAGGTTTTACATCTTCAGGTGTACGGACTACAGGTCCAAAGACTTCACGTTTTGCAAGTGAGTTTAACTCAGCCTTCATGGCTTCTTTCCATATTGGCCAATCATTCTTTTGTCGACATTCTTCGACTGATCTTGGCTCAAGATCCTTACATTCATGCATGATATTCAATGCCACATTATATGAAAGTATTTCATTGACAATTGTCTTATTTCGGTCCCATTTCTCTCATGTAAAGACATAATTTATCGAGATCTCGTCATTTTCACAATTTTCAGGTACCTGAACGTCTTCTGGCGTTATATCAGAATTTTGGACAACTACAGGTGTCTCTACTATGTCTTTTCCAACAGGAATATTATTTACCTCTTTTCTCTTTCGAGGATTTTTGTCTTTGGAACCGACAGGCCTGCCACGCTTCTGGCGTGTATTTACTTTAGTGGCTACTTGTTCTACAGGGACATCAATTCGAATTGGGGCATTTTCCGTCCTGCTACGCTTCTGGCGTGAATTTGCTTCAGTGGCTACTTGTCCTACTGGGATATCAATTCGAATTGGGGCATTTTCCGCCGGTATATAAGATTTGGTTATCCTCTTTGTATCGGAAAATGCATCAGGCAATTCATTTGCTATTCTTTGCAAATGTATAATCTTTTGAACTTCTAGTTCACATTGCCCTGATCGAGGATCTAAATGCATCAACGATGATGCATTCCAATTAAATTCCTTTTCAGGAATCTTATTCTCTCCCCCTAATGTTGGAAATTTTGATTCATCAAAATGACAATCCACAAACTGGGCTTTAAATACATCTCCCGTTTGTATCTCAAGACACCTCACTATAGAGGAAGAATCATATCCAACATATATCCCCAATTTTCTTTGGGGTCTCATTTTGGTGCGATTAGGTGGTGCAATGGGAACATATATCGCACACCCAAATATTCTTAAATGGGAGATATTTGGCTGCTGGCCAAAAGGTAATTGCATAGGAGAGAACTGATGGTAACTCGTTGGCCTCAAACGAATAAGTGCTGCGGCATGTAAAATAGCATGCCCCAAACCGAGGTTGGGAGATTTGTTCTCATAAGTAAGGGTCTAGCAATTAATTGGAGGCGCTTAATAAGTGATTATGCTAACCCATTTAGTGTGTGAACATAAGCTACTGGATGTTCAACACTTATTCCATTAGTCATACAATAAGCATCAAAAGCTTGGGAAGTAAATCCACCAGCATTATCAAGACGAATTACTTTAATTGGATTTTCTGGAAATTGTGTTTTTAATCGAATAATTTGAGCCAGTAATCTCGCAAACGACAGGTTGCGAGAAGATAATAAGCACACATGAGACCATCTCGAAGATGCGTCTATCAGGACCATAAAATATCTAAAAGATCCAGATGGTGGATGAATAGGTCCACATATATCACCTTGAATCCTTTCTAGGAATTTAGGGGACTCAAATCCAATCTTTACTGGTGATGGCCTTAAAATTAATTTCCCTTGAGAACATGCAGCACAACAAAATTCACTAGATTTAAGAATCTTCTGGTTCTTTAGTGAATGTCCATGAGAGTTTTCAATAATTCTCCTCATCATGGTTGTTCCCGGATGACCCAATCTATCATGCCAAGTTATGAATTCATTTGGGCTAGTAAACTTCTGGTTTACAATGGCATGTGATTCAATTGCACTAATCTTTGTATAATATAACCCAGATGAAAGTGAGGGCAACTTTTCTAATATAACTTTCTCATTTGAATCATGAGTTGTGATACATAAGTACTCATGATTTCCCTCATTCATAGTCTCAACATGATATCCATTTCGGCAAAAATCTTTGTTGAAACTCAATCAAGTTCCTCAGGGGCTTGGTAGATAATAGTGCATTATTTATTATAAATTTTGTTCCTCCAGAAAACAAAATTATAGCTCTTCCGGAGCCTTCTATCACATTGCCTGAGCCAATAATAGTATTAACAATTCCTCTTTTGGCACAAGATGGGTAAAATATATAGTACTTTTAAGAATAGTGTGCGAACTTGCACTATCCGCAAGGCAAATATCTTCAGAATATGTCATTGCCATTTTTCTTCAAAAATAAATAATAAAATGAGTAAAAGTACATGCACAGTAAAATTATTCACATGAATACTTAACAAACACACATATTAAATTATTCCATCATTGATCAAATAGCCAATATTTTCTTCAGGATCCTCAAAAAAATTAGATACATCAAAATGAATGGTGGAATTTTCATAATTTGAAACAAAATTTATTTCCTTTCCTTTGTCATCCTTTTTCAAGGATACTTGATAAAGATCAACTAGGTGCCTTGGGTACGACAGGTACGTGACCAATGGCTCTTTTCACTACAACAGAAGTATTTATCCTCAATTGATTTACTTTGCCCATTGTTTCTTTCTTTATCCCACTTCTGGTGAAATCCTTTCTTATGAACATAATTTCTTTTCCTTCCATAACTTTTCTTGTTATCAAAATCTTGCCATTTACCTCTTCTGGAGTTATAAGTTACCGCATTTGCTTCAGGAAATGGGACGGCGCCAACTGGGCGCGTTTTATGATTTCTTAAGAGCAACTCATTGTTGCGTTCAGCAACAAGAAAGTAAGAAATCAACTCAGAATATTTTTAAATTCTTTTTCTCGATTGCTACTGCAAGAGCACATTCGAGGCATGGAAGGTTGAGAAAGTTTTCTCTAACATATCGGGCTTCAGGAAGTATCACATGATTGTACCTTTTTTCAAGGTCTTTCCACAGATCTGCAGGATCTTTTAATATGGGATATTCATTTTTCAATCATACTTCAAGATGATGACGAAGAAAAATCATGGATTTGACTTTATCCTTCTGGGATGTATTATTTTCAGCCTTAATGGTATCTTCAAGATCCATTAAATCAAGATGGATTTTAACATCATGATAAATAATTATTTCTAGATATATCAAGAACATTAAATTCAAGATGAGAGAGCTTCAACATAATAAAAATTTGTTACTTGGAGTCTTCCTAAAATTTCGTTAGAGCTTCGTGCTGATAACGTGTTATAAAATAACTAAATAAATAAATAAATAAGAGGTAACAAATATAAAATAAAAAAATATAATTAGATAGCTCTAGTAGTAATGTTCACTAGAATTACTATATCAATATAATAGATATAATTATGTATTGAATAATATTAAAATAAAGTATATAAGAGAGAGAATAATAAGAGAGAGAGAATATTATTGTTATTGATATGTTATCATACGAGGCTTAAGCCTCTATTTATACACATACAAAATCTTAATTTTTCACACTTCATTAATTGAAAATTAAATATTCTTTCCTTGAGAAACTGAGCCGCCCAAAAATTAAATGGGCATCCAACTCATTTCTCATTCTTATCACAATAATAAATATCTTTTATACTTCATTTTTAACTTTTTCTTTTTTAACTTATAATA
>NC_029793.2:17345233-17370287 GCF_000816755.2 Arachis ipaensis
AGAATTCTTAATGTAGATTGCGGGAATAACGTTAAATATATATTAACAGTATTGTAAGACTTTTATCTATCTATTTTTTTCTTCCAAAGACATCCTTTTTATTTTATTCCATATAAAGAGAGGTATAATACCTGACAACACATTATATTACATTACAATTAGAGAAGGGAATTTCTCAATAGAAGAGACAAGGACAACTATTTCTAAAGAAAGAGTGCGCTTAAAAGAAACTAAAAAGATAACTAGCTAAAAAATAAAATTAATAAACTAAGAAAGAAGGAAAAAAATTGAAAAAATAAAAAGGAAGAAGTAACGTTTCCTATTCGAGGTGGGTGTGAATTCTTTAAAATTTTTCAGCCAATTTAGTTGTCAGGGATAGAATTTTTCCAGAAACACGACACTAGTTCTTGAAGATGAAAGCATTGCGGGCTAATCACGTCGTCCAGAGCAGATAGGCCATAGCCACAGTGAGCCTTTTGCTATTAGGTCGAAGCTTCGCGTTTTTTGCAGATTGTTGTCACCACTCTCATACATAAAGGTTTTGGTCTTTGGAGATAATGCTTGTCATAGCAGTTCTGTTTCAGACTTTCTCCACATAAAGGCAGAAGACTGTTAGTTGCATGAAGAAATATTTCCGGTACCAATTGACAGCGGGGACATAGGGCATACACATGAGAAAGCCTTGAATTAAGCTTTTTCTTTATTGCTAAGTTTTCATGGTTCAGTTTTTAGATAAAAATTTTGACTTTTGGCTTAACATTTATTTTTTAGATGAGTAAAGTATTGTTTTTATCTCCAACGTTTGGGGTAAGTCTTATTTGTGTCTCTAACGTTTAAATTGTCCTATTTGTATCCCTAACGTTTATAAAAGTGATTCAATGTTATCATACCGTCAATTATACTAATAGATCGAATTGTATTTTTCAATTATTCTCACTTGGATGTATTTATTCTCAATTTGGTCTCCTTTGGATGTGTTTGATTTTAATATTGTACCCAAAATTTGTGTTCAGATTCATTTATGTCTCTAAAAAAGTGAATTATTTTAATGTTGTAGGGATTAGTTTCAACTTTTAATGAGTTATTATCTAGAGTGAATCATCGGTTCTGACCCAGACATTTGTATTCTAACTTCAAAAAAGATTTTTAGAACTCTAACTAAAGCTCATGATGTGTAATTGACAGCAGGATAACATTGAATCACTTTTACAAACGTTAGGGATAAAAATAGGACGATTTAAATGTTACGGACACAAATCGGGCTTACCCTAAATGTTGGAGACAAAAACGATACTTTACTATTTTCCAGATGGACTTCCACGTTTCATGGTCAGCAAATCAGGGATGCATGTTATCAATTGGGGGAGGGAGGGGGTGAAAGATGTTGTGTTTTTAAGATTGTGTTTCAAATTTAGTATCATATGAGATACTCTAATAAAAATTTTGAATTGATTTATGACTGTTGCTAATCTTTTTGAAAATATGACCGTTGCTAATTAAGAAAAAAAATATTAAATTGAATTATTGTTAATTAAGAAGAAAAGTATTGAATTGTTTTACGACAGTTGCATGAATTGAATTATATAAAAGGAGAAACATCATATACAATAACAAAATATATATACCCAAAAACACTCTCAATTTTTGTTAACCTGTAACTTGTGCTCTCTTTCTCTCAATAATATTAAGCATTCTCAAATATTAGCAAGAATTACTTGCAACATATTTTCAATTAAGAAAAAGAACGAGATTGTGTTACTCCAAGTATTCCAAGAATATTAGTGTGGACTGTATTCTTGATGATCCACATCTAATCCTGGAAGATTTCTATCAAAGCCATTCCACCAATGAGTAGCAAGCAGTAGTGTAACTTGATTTGACTGAATATGCATCTGAGCTATTTCTGATCTATTTAATTGTGCCTTCTTCTTCTTGGTTGATAGGTATTTGCAGAATTAGATGAGCTATTTTTGAGTCGAAATTATCAACGACAAGTTGTTGGTTCCAGTTCTCAGTTTTGTTGATCAATTGGCGCACTCAGGTTAGTGATTAATCCCTGTTCAGTGTTGTTAGAATTCTAAAAGGTGGTTGGCCTCCAAGTCACATATCTTCATAGATACAAGTTGAGCTTTGTTTGTTGACTGTGAATTTGGTGCCTTTTTAAAACTATTCTTTCCTATAATAAATTATGCTATTATATAAATTTGTAAGTCAATATATATAATGGATACAACTAAAATTTCAATAACAATTTTTAAATTAAACATTGTTACAATGAGTACTATAAAAATTTGTAATGTATTCGTTACTAACCTATCACATAATAAAAAATTTTAAACTTTATAAAATGTAATTTTTTTCATAGACTCGTATTATTGAAGTAATTGAATTCGATTTTGCATTAGCTTCACCAACTTATTATATAATAAAAAATTTTAAACTTTATAAAATGTAATTTTTTTTCATAGATTCATATTATTGAACTAATTGAATTCGAATTAGCAGTGGCTCCATATAAATATAATTATTGGTGTATCAAGATATAGTAAATCGAATTGCATGGATTCGATTTATGTAATTTGTACATTTTACACATAAATCGAATTTAGCCGCTTCGAATTACATGTATCCAGGTATATACATGCTAAATTGAATTTAATACGGTAGATTTACCTTGAAACAAACTTAAATCCATACTAAATCAAATCATGTCGATTTACCCTAATAATTCGAATTTAATCAATTCGATTTACTACTTATATACCTAATCGAGTTGCATCAATTCAATTTATATAAAAATACACTTTGAGACATACACATAATTTTTGAAAGATTCACGTAAAATCCATCTCCCTTTTATTTATGGAGGTGTTTTACGTAAGAACTCCCTTATAATTTATCTTTGCAAATTATTCCCGGGAAAGTTTAAAAAGGCCATATACACAGAGATTTTTTTAAGTTCACAACCGCTTAACCCACGCCTGTGATGTCACCTTCTATTCTTCTCACAACCGCGCAAGCTTGCGGTCCGTGGCCGTCGGTCGCAGATTTGCCATCACGTCGTCGCAGTCGCATTACTCTCTCCTCTCAAATTCAGCGTTCATCGCTCGCTTAGGCTGGCCATCCGTTACTCGTCGTTGGCTGCCGTCAGAATCAGATTCGCCATCGCAGAGTCAGAGTTGCGTTAGTCTCTCGTCTCAGATTCCCCGTCCGTCGCTCGCTGTCTCTGGGTTCAGGATTGGTTCTCCTAATTCTGGATGGTGAACATTTTAATTATGCTATTCACTGCTGCACACTGGTTTTGCTTTTGCGTACTGCTGCTAACTGATTAGTGATTATGCTAAAATAAATGATTGTGCTAAAGGTTCGGATTATGAGTTTTGATGATGTGTTTTGCTTCTTAGAAATTGATTATGGCAAAATTCTGACTCTCATTATAGGATTTATCATTTATGATATGCTGTGTTCTATCTCTGAATTTAGGCCCGCCAAGCCGCTAGTCCCCCATGAGGCGAGGCAGTTTAGCAATATAGTAACCCGTTCGACTTTGCGGGTGGGGCGTGAATGACCCACTTTGTTACCCCTATATGGCTATATCCCTGTCAATGAAAATGCTGATGTGATACTAATATATGGCAACCCTCAAATGATGTCTCAATGATGTCTCAATGACAAATCAGCATAGAACTGTCATATAATTAAAATAGATTGAAACATTAAATTAAAATAAAATATAATATTATAATAATAAAACTACAATTAAATTTAATTTCATTTCTTCAACCATCACAAGCCCATTTCCCTTTTTTACTCCACGTAGAACATTCTACCAACCACCAAGTCCCAATTCACACCTCTGCCTCTAACCCTCACCCTCTTCTTTGGCGGCGGTGCTTCACTCCCCAGTCCGAGTCCACCATCTTTTTCGGCTTGTGACCACCATTTGTTTGTTCATCTGGTTTGCCTGCTTCTTCCGTTCATCCAGTTTCTTTACTGCATTACTTTCTTCATTTGTTTGGTTCGTATGCTTCCTCTCTTGGTCACCATTGTCTCGGAGTTAGCGAGTGCTCCACTGCTTTATCAGCGTTACTACCTCTTCGTGCGTCCATGCCTTTGTCTTCTCCACTACTTTGTCTACGTCATCACCACTTCAGTCCACCGTCAGCTTCGTCTCTTTCCCCTTCAGTTATCATACCCTTATTCTGCTTAATCTGCATTGCTGCTTAGTTTCAGTTAGCTTCTATTAGGTTTATTTTAAGGCAGAAATTCAGTTGATAGCTGAGAGTCATTCAATGATTTGATAAATTTGACTAAAATATTATTTAACATCTTTCAACTATCAACTTCACATAAAGTTAATTGCACCTAAATTTTTACATTATTTTTTATTTTTTTAAATTGTTGTAATTAGGTTTGGGATTTTTATAATTGATGGTTGTTAATTTTTTTCAAACTTTTTATCTAAAGTACGATAAATTTTAATTTTGTTTATGTTATTTTTGAATATTTTGTTTGAAGTGCGACGGATCTTAATGTTTTGTTTACAACAATAATAACGTTTTTAAGTGAATAATGCACGGCTAGGTAATTGACAAGTGTCATGCTTCATTAGTTGACGTGTTTTAAAATTGGAAATGACATCTCATTTAAAGACTTTACACTAGGCTGCATATATAAGCCACATTGTCAAGGTTCAAATAGTTACTCTCGCTCATTTAAAAACTTTCTCTCACATCTTCATCCCATCAGGTCCTGAAAAAACATGGAGAAAAAATATGATACGATATCGGAAGTAAATTCCAAGAGGCTTTGGTGGAGTTTTAAAGTATATATTGTTAGGATATAGGAAGAGCCTAGCAAATACAACAAACAAGAGATTTGATCTATCGAAATGGTTTTGCCGGACAATCAGGTAAACATCATTTATAGAATTTTATATCAATTAGTTGGTTGTTTTTTAGTATATCAAAATTGCGTTAAATTGATTTCGACACCATTTTTGTCCAAACAGGGAGGTAGGATTTACTCAATTGTGCTAAGAGCTTTAGTTCAGAAGTGGACTCCGGTTCTGCATGAATTCCACATGTATACTATGACAAATTTCATAGTAGTTGACAACAAGACAGAGGCAAAAAATGGTGTGAGTAGGTATGTGTTAACATTCTCACACAAAACCAAAGTTACTCATATGGAGATCCCTACATTTCCTTTACAAGCGTTTCACTTGCACCATTTGTTGATCTCCAAAATGCTACCATGCTTGGAGATGCTGATATGTTTAGTGAGTTTCATTTAATATATTGCAATGCATATAATATTTACACGTGAATGCATATATTAACTTCCCCATCTATTTTATCACACGAAGATATTATTGGCGAGGTAGTGGGAAAGGAAGCACCAAGAGATCTGATAACTAGCAAGGGAAGAAAAACCAAACGATCGGTGGTTATTCTCCAAGATTTAGAGTAGCATACTTAAATACTCGAGATTGATATTTATTAACTACTGAAACTAATGCTACTATTTATGGGTGTTCACGGGTCAGATTGGTTTGGGTTTGGAATAAAATGAGAACCGAACTAATTAAATTGTAATTGATTCGGATTGGTTTGGTTTTATATTTTGTTGTGTGTGTATCCGAACCAAACCAAACCGATTAAGAACGGATTGGTTTAGTTCAGATATATCCAATGAAATAGAAATTAAAAAGAATTTGAAAAAATGAGAATTTTTATAGAAAAATAATGTAAATATGATAGACATGTAATTCAACTAACAAGTCAATAATATTTTAACAATAAAAAAATATTCATAAATTCACAATTATTATAGAGTTAGGTTAATTAGTTTAAAAGTTACATATATATTATTAGAATTTATATTTTTTATTTAATAAAAGGATAATCGGGTTTGCAGGTAGATTCGAATTCTACTTCTCCAAAACCAATACTCGAACCAATCATGATCGAGTATCATCGGGTCGGGTTTAATTATATCCGATTACCCATTGGTTCTAGAACTAATTTAATCGGTTCGGTTCGGGTTCGGATGGGTAATCAGATTACTCAAACCTGTAAATACCCCTACTACTATTATTAAAATGGCAGCAGCAACCGGATGAGCTGCACTTTGTTTGATGACCTGGTGGACCAAATTATACCTCACCTACAGGAGAGAGGGTAGAACCACTCATCGTGGTTCTGCATTACTTTAAGGGATCCAGGTGGAAGGGAGAAATATCTGTTCAAAGCAATTTTGCAATATCCAAGGTCCACATTAACTCAGATCTAGAAGAAGCCAATTTTTTCAAGAATAGGTTAATGTTATATATATATATATATCATATCTTCTATTGCTTATGCCTTTTTAAGAAGTGTTTGATTCAAACCGCAAACTGTAGAGTTGTTAGTGCTGGCCAATCAAGCGCATCCAGGATAAGCCATGTATCATCTCCCAAGGATTGGTCTGCAGCAAATGAGCTTAAGAATGGTTGTGTCACTGTCAAAACAATAGAAGAAGCTTTTAATGTTGTCCACGTGATGTGTCAAAAAATATGTTGAAATAAATATATACACGCAAAGAATATATTTATAAAAGAAATGTGTTGAATGCATTTCAGGAAGGTCCCATATGGATCGCTGGCACCAGTGTATCCATTAATACTAGAAAGGCAGATTGGTTTTATAAGCCATGTTGAAGGTGTTCAAAAAAGGTTGAAACCCCTGTTGGTACTAAATATGAATGTGCAAAGTGCAGCCACACACATGGAGTAGCTACACTCAGGTTGACTTTGTGAACATTCCTTTTATGATTATAGTTGTGTTTACTTTGTTTTAATAGATATGTTATGCCGTGAGTCATATGAACCATTTGTGTTGCATACGAACTTTTAGGTACAAGGTTGAAGTTATGGCTCATGATGAGACAGGTAGCATTTATTTGCTATTGTCGAACAGGCAGGAAGACCACCTAGTTGTGCAGAAAGCCAATCGAGTCAATCTTTAATGAGGAGGTAATTGCAATTTTAAACCGTAAATTGCTTTTATTTTATGTATGTCTATTTGGTTTAATTCTGTATATACTAAGTGGTTCCAAACATTGACATTAATATATGATTAATGCAGCCAGCTCTGGACGATGAGTATTCACATACGCTGGACAACATAATGGACAAAAAGGTGTTGTTTAAGCTGAATGTTAAGGCTGCAAATATCAAGCAGTACAATGTAGTCTACACTGTGATGAAGGTGTGTGATGATGAGAATACCATATCGAAGAATCTCCCAATAACTTTAGTCGACAATAATACTCATGTGGTTAATGTATGTATACATCGGACCCTATAAGTATTATGTATGATGAATACTAAACCAAATGTTCTACTTATTTCAAATCTAATTTTTCTTAGGGTATTCATATTCACAGGAGGTTGGGTACAACAATTCGTTCGATATATCAGGCATTGTTGTTAATTACAAGTGACAATGACACTCACCTTACTATGGTTAGTGAAACTTTATTGGGTTCTAATGATATAAAACTGCAATGACATTAGCAAAGTTGAACACCTTCTTAGATTTTAGTATTTTACTGATGATCTATTTTGTTTTACTAAGGATTCTACTGAAGAATGTGTTAGTAGCCTCAAGTTCAAAACTCCAGCTAAAAGAGTTGTCAGTGATGTAAAAATTGCAACTATCAATCTTAACCAAGATGAGGAGGAAGTTCAGCATTCTACCAATAGGTTTACTCTCAAACTTCTAAGAAGATGAAATCCCAACAGTCAAATATTGATAGTTAAAGCTTGAATATAAACATTGGTGCATTTCTATGAGTGATTATTATATTTTCAGTTGTAGGCGGTAGTAGTTTATATTTAATGCAAGTATGGATATTTATATATCAATTGTAATCTTAAACTTATTTATATTAGAATTGCAATTCAAGTCTTATTAAGTATGGTTTAATATTTTTTATTAAGGAATATATCTGTTAATATATATATATATATATATGTATGTATGTATGTATGTATGTATGTATGTATGTATGTATGTATGTTTTCAAGTGCCATTTCAACATCCAGTAAAGTCCAATATTACTTTGAAGCATGTCCTCATATTTGCTCACACTTTTTCAGGGCTCATTATCAAATCTATTCTTGACTAATATTAAATTGAGATGGTGTGAATAAAATCAAACATCATCTTAAAAAAGGAACAAGTCTAGCATATCAAACTTAGAGCCCATGTCCAATCAAATTGCTCGGAAAAAAGGGCACAACAAAGAGATTAGAAAATTTATTTTTAGTTTCTGAATTGGTATCTAAATTTCATCATTCTTTGAAGTCTACTGTTGCTTCAACATGGAATAAATATATTTATTTTAGCATAGGAGGACAATCTATGATACAGATTAAATTTATGTAATAAGGCGAATATGAAGGCATCATACCTTGAACTTTTAAGTTTGAAAGGTAAATGAAAGTTAATTTGTATATTTAGATAAAACAATCCATAACATTTCGGTGATCTCCAATGTATCCATAAGCCTTTATCCATATAGTAATATCCACATATATATGCACAACCTGCATTAGAATAATTTAAACTATTTGACAAATGTATCTATTAAATAAAACTTAATAAGCTAAATCAATAAAATGTTATTGAAAATTTATATATTTTTGGTTTTATTTTTTAAGAAATATAGGACAATTTATTGTCAATTCCATTAAGCACTTTTATTTTAAGAAAAAGAATTTTTAAAGTGAGAAAATAAGATCTCAATAATTATTGAATTTACCATTTTCACAATGTGTGAATTTTCTATGCTGATTTAAATTAGATTAAAATCATATTTTTCATTTTAAAAAAAATTCACTTTAAAAAAAGTATAATACTCCTTTCTATATATGTTACTAAACATTCATTTTAAAAAAGAACACAAATCCAATTTAAATTTGATTATTGATATTCTGATTGTACCTATATCTTATAAAAAGTAAGGTTCTATAAAAAATAACTCACTATTATTAGATGTCAAAGGTCGAATTATAAGAAAATAACAGATAAAATTAAAGTAATCAAATTACCTTTTCGTTATCGAACACTAAAAATAAATATCTTAAATTTAAGTAAGATTTACAAAAAATAACTCAATATTTATGTCTATAAAATAATTGTTGAGACTTGAGATCTAGAAATTATCTATATATCAACTAATTTATAAAATAACTTAACCTAAAAATAACTCAAATAAAGGATTTGAGTTTAATACAATCAAGCATAATGATTTTCTACTATCATAATGGATTTAGCTAGATTGGGAACAAACATATTCACAAAACTTAATTTCAAATCAAGCTAATTATTTTATACAATCAAGCATAATTAAGAGCGTATGATTGACTTGGCCAATGTGAATCCAATTTTCGTATGTAGAACCTAAACGATTTATCTTTTGTTTTTCCTTATAAAGTATGCCCTTACCATGTAAATTAAGAAAAAGGATATCAACATATCTCTATGACATATTATATAATTCCCTTCATTAGGTTTCCAATTAACTAATCAAGATAATGTCTGCAAGAAGGTACAAAATGCTTTATTAGTCCCAAGGTGAAAACACAGATATAGCCAAATAAAAAAAACAAATTAATCACCAACACAGCCAAGGATCACCTACATGGAAAATTGGATAGTGTATGTCTTTTCTGTGTATAACCCAACCAATATCGAGAGATACTACAAGTCTGCTCCCAAACACAGAACATATAAAGTATTTAGATATAGCCAAAATAAAGCATTAACGTGTTTTGCATGCTCTTCTTCGATTAAATTTGTTTTGCTATATGATAACTTGCACCAAATAAAAATAACTTTTAAATGAAGCTACATTGTTAGTGTCTAACCATTTACGTGAAATCATCCCAGACCCACGAACAAGTCAACCCAATGTACGAAAATTAATAATGAAAAAAGAGTTATGACTATCTGAATTGATAAATTAACAGGATTTGATCTTTCTAGATTTAAGCCAACTTTGGACAAATAGTTGAATCCATCAAACTATTTCCAAGGTGATACAAGGTATAAAAACTTATATCTAAATGAAAAGATACGATCCACATAGATATATAATTGTTGGACTTAACAAAAATATTTTTGGGATAATAAACAAACAAAACTCTTTCATTCCAATATATTGTTCATTGTTGTTGTTTTATTAGTTTTGTTCATTTTTTCTCCTCTTATACAATGTTTTATTGGTACAAAGAAGATGGCACAGTCCAACCATATCAAGAAAATAAATCAATCATCAACACAAGCAACTGTCATATGTATAGAAAAAATGCATAACATACAATTCGCTATTAAATAACCCAAACCATTTGAAAATGGTTAAAGCATTTCAAATCTCTCTCCTTGCACACAACAAACACTGTAGCAAGACATAGCCATAATTACCGGTGCTTACTTTATATTCTTTGTCCATATGCATTGTATATCTATATTATTTGTGTTCAATAACAACAACAACAAAGTCTTGTCCCACTAAGTGGGGTCGGGTACATGAATCAAATGACGCCATTATGCTCTGTCATGTATCATATCCACAAAGAGACCGTTTACATGTAGATATCGTTTGACCACCTTATGGATGGTCTTCTTAGGTCTTCCTCTGCCTTTCGCCCCTTGTCCATCTTCCACCTCATCCACCCTCCTGACTGGATGTTTTATCGGTCTTCTTCTCACATGTCCAAACCACCTGAGACGCGATTCAACCATCTTTTTCACAATGGGTGCTACTCCAACTCTCTTCCTTATATCTTCGTTCCATATTTTATCCAATCGCGTATGACCACTCATCCATCTCAACATATTCATCTATACCACACTCAGCTTATGTTCGTGCTCCCCTTTAGCCGCCCAACACTCCGTACTATAAAGCATAGCCGGTCTTATAGCGGTGCGATAGAATTTACCTTTAAGTTTTAAAGGCATTTTTTTGTTGCATATAAAACCAGATGCACTCCGCTATTTTGACCAACCTGCTTGGATCCTATGATTTACATCCTGTTCAATCTCTCTATTATCTTGTATGATGCACCCAAGATACTTAAAACTTTTAACTTTTCGTAGGATGTTTTCTCCAATCTTCACCTCTATATTAGGGTTTTCACTTCTCAGACTGAACTTACATTCCATATATTCCGTCTTGCTACAACTTATGCGCAGACCATACACTTCTAGAGCTTCTCTCTATAACTCTAACTTCTTATTTAGGTCTTCCCTTGACTCTCACATAAGGATGATATCATCGGCAAAAAGCATGCACCATGGCACAGGCTCTTGGATACCCTTTATTGTTATTGTTTAACCATTTGCGTAAAATCATCTAAGGACCACAAAAGAGTGAATACAAGATACCAAAATCATCATGAAAAAGAGTTACTATATGGAATTTTCACTAATAAAGTCAATGCTGGTCAACTAAAAAAAATTATCCACAGGAAAAGCTATATACAAAAAATCATACTTGCAATATAGCATTTATTGCTTTTGATTGATCATTTTCGTCTCATTTCTCTGCTCTATTACACAATGGATAATCCCAGCATACGGCCTTTATAGGGAATCACTTTTGTTTTCAGGTTGGTGCAAAATAGACTTTAATGGTTGAAAGTCAAGCACAATGTTAGGTATTTCCAAATTAGTACACCTAACTTTGAGTGTTGCTTTATCAAAGAAAAAATGGCCCCCAACAAGCATTTTAACGTTATTTTATTTAACTTATAGGAAAGCTGATATATCTTTTTCATGTTAATTATATATTCAAGCTGTCAACACCAACATGTCACTTTATATATGTTATCTAAAATGGCTAGCAGAATGCAGGAAGGTCAGTCATATAAAAAGCTACCCCTTTTAGAGTTAGTGAAAGCCCATTACGTGATCTACCCTAACCAAAATTGGGTGAAAAAAATTGATATAACATTAGTAACTTAATACCTTGATTCAAGCTAAGCAAAAAACAAAGAGATGATGGTTGAGTGTATAAGCAGCTACTATTATATTTCAATAAGGGTTAATTTTGATTAATTAATCAAAATGACACACTAATTAAGAATTATTATTCTGTTTGATTGGTAGTTTCATTATATTTTTAATTAATACTAAATTACTATCATATTTTAAAATACACTACACAAATTTAGCTTTTTCAATTAAATTCATCTAACCATCGTGCAAATTACTATTTGTTTGTACTATGAATACCTGAAATGTGAATCAAAACTTTATAACATTAGTCTACAAAACTCCTTTAAGAGTTAGTGAAAGCCCATTACGTGATCGACCAAAACCCAAATGGGGTGGAGAAAAATTAATGTAATCTTAGTAGTCTAATACCTCGATTCAAACTAAGTAAAAAATAACCCAGCAAGTGACTGCCCAGTATATAGGCACAATCCCCTAATATTTCCATCATCACATTTTCATCCATTTCACAATTAAAATCATTACCTCTGTCAATTGATCACCATATACGAACAAACCAAGCCACCAAAATGGACACCAACCAAAAAAAAAAAAAAAAAGCTGACGAAGAAGTTGGGGCTCAAGTATCCAGAAGAGTGATGAGATGCATCTCCAGAATGAGTTTCAATGAATCATAGACAAATCAACTGCCCTATCTCGGCCAAGATATCATTTAGAAGAATTTTACCAAATATGATCCAAAGACAATTGGGAGATGCAAAGAACTCAATAAGGCGTGGTATGGGAAGTTATCTTCATGAGTGTTTGTAGTAAAGCATTAGGCCAAAACTCAGGACAAGAGCAAGAATGTCATTGTTGGTGTTGGCTTGCCTAGAGCAGACTATTACTCGTAATGGTTTACAAGGACTAATATTAACAAAAATTGTTAGATTGAGTTAAATATCCCTATTGTTATTGATCAGGCTGGGTTTTATTCGCTAATAGGGTGTGATCATGGTGTAATCTGTCTGAGATTCTCTCAATAAGGATTGGATGCTAGCCTGATCATATGGAATCCTCTAACTAGACATGAATTTGGTGTTCAACCAAGCCACTAGACACCCTATGCACGATGTTTCATTATATGCCTTCGGTTACATGAAAGATACTATAGAGTATCGTATCATTCATGTACACAAGAAGAACTATTATGCCAACAACATTGGATCGAGTTTGTATAACTCCTATGACAATGACTAGATTCATTCAGGATTATGCCAAACCAAAATTAAAAAGATGGGACCACAATCAATTATTCAAAATGGTACTGCATTCTAGGTTGGATGGGATGGACCTGGCTTTAGTGAACCAGCGGCTATTCCAGTGTTCTCACTGCAAGATAAGGACTTTTACCATTCCAACATCCCACGAGAAGCCAAGTCATCATATCACTCTCTCACCCGTTTAAATGAAGGCGTTGGATTTATATCCGCAGAGATCGTTGGATATGACACAAACATCTTGCTTTGGGCCGTTTTACCACAACATCAAAACAAGTTTATATGGCAAAAGAAGGTAAGGATTTCAGGTTTGGGGATTCCATATAATCCCACCTTATTTATCGAAAGAGACATCATTTCGGTGATGGAATGCAGGCCAGGTTTGGCAATGACCGTGAGAGAACCAAAGTACTCCTTTCTCGGCTTAAATACTTCTTTGTAAGGAGGGAGGACCTGATGCATTGGACTTGGGATGAGCATGTCGAAGTTAAGTCAGTCAATGTTCATGTGGACAACCTTATTATTTTTGTGGGAGGGTGGATGGTGAAAAAAGAAAAACTATGAATTTTAATGTTAATTTTCCTTTTTGGCATATCATTTATCATCACATGTACACCTACATAATAACTTTCAATGCTTATTGGTGCATAGATAATTTCAGCTCCATATGACGTCTGTGACTGTTTATTTACTTTAAGATGATCACAACCAACATTAATATTCCCTACATTTGTGATGTTTAATTGTTTCTAGAGAAGAAAGAAGGGAACACTTAAGAAAGTAAAACTTTTTCCTTCATATATTATACATATAGAAAACTTTTTTTTCACCACAAACTAGTAGATCATTATATACAAGGTCATAGGCATTGTTTTCTGTCTTTTAAAAACCCTTTTTTCAACGATATAGGTCTTCAAAGAAGGTGAACTAACCTTGGATATGGAGACCCTTTGATTGGCTTTTGTCCATATTTCCTCTAAGACCAAAAATCTGAAGGTAGCACTTTATTCTGTCCAAGACAGCAGCATAGGTAGTATTGTTATATATACCCTTCTCTAGTTCCTTCCTTCCTTCCTTTACTTTCATAATTACTTCTTTCTAGTTCTTTCCTTTATTTTCTTCAGTGATATTGGATTCAAGTAATTTTCAATGGATAATTATTCCATCTTGTTCCCATGTCCTCCTTCTTCTTCTTCTACTTTCTCATACCAGATTTCAATTTCTAACAATAATAATGAGAATAGTAATCATCAGCAGCAGCATGGTTTCATTAGTGGTTTGAATAACAATAATAATAATAACGGTCAAAGATCCTATGTCCTTCTTTTTTTTCTTTAATGAGCATTTTAGAATCTGTGTAATACAACTCAAAGAAATCAAGAAAGGGGAAGAGTCCTGGAAAAGGAGACTATTAAAATATTAAATTTTAATTTATCTTCATCTTTATTATTGATGTTAAATTATTATGCATGCTTATCTATACTTGCTTATCTATGCTTGTGGTTTCTCGTTTAAAAAAATAAAAATTAAAAAAGTGTATTTTTAGATTTTTTTTATATTATCCCTTTGATATGTAGAAAATTAAAATCATTAATAATGAAAAATCAGAACTGAAGTTGGATGTATGATAGAACGTATGACCAAAGGCGAGGTCTTAAGCCCTGTTTTGTTAAAGGGGAAAATGAATTTGTGGATGTGTGTACTAGAACTCATAAAATTCTCAGAAGAGATTTAGTTAGGTGTTCATGTGCCATATGTCAATCTGAAATGTTTAAATAGTTTATCAACATTAAGATTGATCTATATACTCATGGGTTTAAACTTAATTATTGGGTTTGGATAGAGCATGGGGAGGAGATACCCGCAAAGAATCAGATTAGGATAGATGAAGATATTAAAAGTAGCTCTGTTGCCTTTGCATTAGGTGGTGTTACAAGGGAAGAAAATTATGATCGTTATCATGAGATGATTGTTGATGTTTTGCAACCTGAGTTTCACATGTACATGCAACCAATAGTGGAAGAACCAAATCGAGATGCTAAGAGATTTTATGACCTCTTAGATTCAGTTAGTAACCCCTTGTAGGAAAAATGTGTCCATTCACGATTGTTACTTGCTAGTAGGATGCTGAGTATAAAATCAGAGAAAAACCAATCCTAGAGATCTTTTGACCAGTGGGCAACTTTGTTTAGAGAGATGTAAACAATTCCAAATAAAATTCTTGATAATAACTATGAAGCTAAGAAAATTATTTTTCAGGTTGGGTTTAAAGAGGTTATGATAGATTGTTGTGTCAATGGTTGTATGAAATATTACAAAGAGGACAAAGATCTTAGGCATTGTAAATTTTGTAGGGAGTAGAAATTTAAGCCTAGGAAGAGTAAAAGTAAAGAGGTTCCATATAAAAGAATATATTACTTGCCATTGATTCCAAGGCTACAAAGGTTCTATGCTTCAATGAGTTTTGCCGCTCATAGATTGTGGCATCACCAAAATCGCAAAAACGATGACATGATGACACATCCTTCCTATGGTGAAGCATGTAAATATTTTAATACCATACATCCTCATTTTGCAAGCGAACTGCATAATGTTAAACTTGGACTTTGTTCTGATGAATTTTTCCCTAATGTTCATTTAGCACATTGTACTCTTATTGGCCAATTATAGTCACCCCTTATAACCTTCCACCTCATATGTATATAAAAGACTATTTTTTGTTCCTAACGTGCATCATACCCGAAAAAAAAATCCCAAAGTAAAAAATTGATGTTAATCTTCAACCATTAATAGATAAACTTAAAGAGTTGTGGGATGAAAGACGTCCTAACATACGACATTCATAGCAAGAGGAATTTTTAGTTAAAAGCCACATCAATGTGGACCATTAACAACTTTCCTGCTTATAGAATGTTATCTGGTTGGAGCACGGGAGGAAGATTAGCGTGTCCAATATGCATGGAGGATACCAAGGCCTTTTGGTTAGATTATGGTGGAAAGAATTTATGGTTTGACTATCATAGGAGACATTTACCTGAAGGTCATCCTTATAGACGTAATAAAGTTGGTTTTAAGAAGAATGTTAAGGAGGATAAAGAATCCCCTGTTAGGCTTAACAGCGAACAAGTCTGGAAAAGAGTTAGACAATGTCCTAAAATAGTTGACACAAGAGGACAAGTGAGGTTGAGTGAATATGGGGTGGAACACAATTGGACCAAAAGGAGTATATTTTGGGATCTCCCATATTGGAAAAGTCATTTGGTCTGTCATTGTTTGGATCTAATGCATATTGAGAAGAATGCTTTTGATAATATAATGAATACTGTTATGGATACTAAAAGAACAAAAGACAATGAAAAGACAAGGTTAGGCATGGATGTGCTTTGTAGGCGACCGAATTTGAATTTGGTGCAGGTACGCAAAAGTCATTGAGCAAAGCCTAAGGGCAACTATATCTTGACACTCCAACAACGAAAAAATATTTGTAAATGGAGTGAACTACCATCCTGGCCCCTGTCTATTTCTCAAAATGACAACGCGACCCTTCAAGATAAAAACGATTCACTTTGGTCCCTGTCCTTTACTTCCGTGACACAACGCGGTCCCTGTGGTTATTTTTTTGTCAACTCTGAACAAAAAAGGCTGATGTGTCAAGTTCAGAAATGGACATGGACTAATTGTCTTTAAATTTAAATTGGTTAGGGGTTTATTTGTCCTTATTCTTTAAATAATATATTTTTAAAAATATTTTTTATTCATTATATTAATATTTTTTTTTCAGTAAATTATTGAATATATGGTATAATAAGTACAAACTAATTAATAAATTATTCAAATTTAAGAATACCATTTATTATGAAACTAAACAAATAATTCTCAAATATAATTTTTAGGGTAAAACACTCATATAAACCAAAGGCAATTCAACATTACATAAATCACCCAAAGTTAAAAACATTACGTGGATCTCTCGATGCATGTTACTATATAAATCGAATTAGCCTAGTTCGAATTACAAATTATAGTAGTAAATAGAATTAGGTTGTATCGAATTACTAGGGTTTAGGGTAATTCGAAGTAGGTAGCTTTGATTTACTAAGCAATTCACATAGTTTCAGACTACCCTTAGTAAATTGAATTAGTGGATTTCGATTTAGCCCATAGTTTTTGCACATAGTAAATCAAATTGGGCAAAAATTTGAATTACATATACTAAATCAATACATACGATTTGATTTAGTAGTACCCGAGCTCCAATGTAAATCTATACAACCTCGTTTGATTTACGTACAAATTCCTATGTATAGAATTCGAATTCACTTGATTTGAATTACAAATCTACACACCATACCCCCACCAAAACGAAAAATCAAGAGAAAGTAAGGCAAGCTATCGGTTGGACGGAGTCGCCCATATTGGTGGTTGTGTGCATGAAGAGGTTAGTAAATAAAATTTGATTTTTTGTATTTTTTAAGAAATAAATAATTTTTAGTGATATTAAATTGGTTAGAACTTGATTATTAGAATTATTATAATCTGTAAACTTCAAGTAGTAGTTAGAGTATTTATTTAAGGGTAGTAGTGTGTCAAATCATTGTTAGTAATACTAAATCGCTTAGAACTTTAATATTAGAATTATTAGAATCTTTAAACATCGAATAGTAGTTAGAGTATTGATATAATAAGGATAATAGTGTGTTAAAAGATTGAGATCACAAATGAATGTTGGATAAGGAGTAACTAAGTATGTTGATGAGTAGATTTAACAGGTTTGGATAGAGTTTGTGAGTTTTTATTGTTATAAGTTTAACGAAATTAGAAATTTTGTGGAGTTTGATTTAATTTAATTTAATTTGGATTTCAAGTTTTGGATTAAGTAGGCAGTAGAACATTAACAAAAATTTAGAATGACTTAATTTATTTGAAAATTTAAATTATCAAATGTTAGATTAACGAGTCACTACAATTTTAGTTATATACTAAAGGGTTTAATTTTATAGCGCAAATAGTAGGTTAACTATGTTTCGTTAGAATTTAATTTAATTTTGGTTAAACTATTTTGCGATTAAAATTATCCATTTTAGGTGATTGCTGTTTTCTAAAGTGTTATGATTCTAAGAGAATTTTTTCATTGTCACGTAGTCCTCTGCGGTATTACGAGCATGAGGAGGCAGCATGGTATGCCGTTAGACGATAGGATCATGCCGTACCTGCAGACGACTAGCCTGACCCATCTCGTGAGGCTCAACGATTATTGGTTTAGGTTGGATGATCCATTAGTAAATATATTTATGGAGAGATGACGTCCGAAGACACATACGTTTTATCTGCCATTCAAAGAGTGCACAATTACATTACAGGAAGCCTAAAAGAAAATGACAAACACATAGTAATGCAATGAAACAAACGGTATTGAATACCAAGAAAGTAGTATAGTAGTTCCCTTTTAATTTTTCTAACATAAATTTATATCATTTGAGAAACTAATCATACCACCAAATGTTTACCGTTCCTGCATAATATTTTTACTGTGATTAACAACATAGAAGTCAAAATAAAAAAAAACTCTCTCTTGTCTATGTGTAAGGAACTAATTGTACCAAGCTACTTTTACCAGTGATACTTCCTTTTTGCGTAATCGTTTAACACTAGTGTCATCAATTCTCACCGGAATTACTGGAAGTGTTAGATCTTCTCTCACTTGAATCGGTTCCGATTCCAGAATATGACTTGCGTCAGGAGTGTACTTCCGAAGCTGTGACACATGAAATACGTCGTGCAAGTTCGAAAGATATAGCGGTAAAGCAATCCTATAAGACACCGGCCCAATTCTTTTCAGGATCTCGAATGGTCCAATATAACGGGAATTTAGTTTCTTAGTCTTGATGGCTCTTCTTACTCCAGTGGTTGGTGTAATTTTCAGAAACACATGCTCTCCTTCTTCAAACTCCAAAGGCTTTCGCCTTTGATTAGCATAGCTCTTCTGACGGCTTTGGGCTATAAGCATCCGGCTACGAATCTTCTTTATCTGCTCAGTAGTCTCAGCTATCATCTCAGGCCCTAACAAACTTCTTTCTCCAATTTCACACCAACATAGCGGAGATTGACATTTTCTGCCATACAGAGCCTCATACGGAGTCATTCCGATGCTCGCATGATAGCTATTGTTATAAGCAAACTCCACTAATGGCATATACCGATCCCAACTCGCCGGCTGGTCCAAAACACAAGCCCTTAACATATCCTCCAAGGTCTGAATAGTTCTCTCTAATTGACCATCTGTCTGAGGGTGATATGCAGTACTCAAGCTTAACTGAGTCCCAAATGCACGCTGAAAGGCTCCCCAGAACCTTGAGGTGAAACAAGGATCCCTGTCAGATATAATGGTAGAAGGCACGCCATGCAATCTGATAATCTCTTTAATGTACATTCGAGCCAATTCTTCCATTGTGCAACTTATTCGGATGGGGAGAAAATGAGCTTATTTTGTCAATCGGTCCACAACCACCCAATTAGCGTCATAACTAGTCCAAGTGCTAGGTAAACCTGTCACAATATCCAATGCGATACTCTCCCATTTCCTAATGGTCTCTGATGCACCACTATTTCGTGGTACATTTTAGGCTGAATTAAATGGATTTTATCCATTATTCTCGCACTTATGCATATAAATTGCAGGTTTTACATGTTCCCTCCTAATTCTGTGCTTTGATTGAAAACATGCTTCTTTGGCCTTAAATTTGCTAATTTTAATCCCCTCCTATTACCATTCGATGCCGTGATATGTTTGCTGAGTGTTTTCAGGATTTATAGGGCAGGAATGGCTTAGAGGACGGAAAGGAAGCATGCAAAAGTGGAAGGAACACAAGAAATTGAAGTTTTGAGAAGCTGGCAGCGACACACACACATGGACGACGCATATGCGTGACTGGCGCAGAATACGAGTGACGCACACACGTGGATGACGCGTATGCGTGACCAGGATTTTTGCCAAGCGACGTGTACGCGTGACAGAGCGTCACGTGCTGTATTACACAGAAGACGCTGGGGGCAATTTTTGGGCTGCTTTTGGCCCATTTTCAAGCCCGAAAGTGAAGTTTAGAGGCTGTAGAGTGGAGCTGGATGGGGAAATCATTCATTCACACTTTCATTTACATAATTTTAGGTTTTAGATGTAGTTTTTTTTAGAGAGAGAGGCTCTCCTCTCTTTAGGTTTTAAGACTTTTAGGTTTATTTCTTCTCTAATTCAGATTTCCATGTTGCTTTAATTTAGTTTCTCTTCTATATTCTATTATTCTAGTACTTTAGTTATTTATTTCCCTTTGTAATTTTCTTATTTTGCTAATTTGGTTTATGAATTCTCATGTTAGATTTGATTTCTCTTTTTATGCAATTTGATGTATTTCATGTTTATTGCTTCTTCCGTTATTTGTTATCATTGATTTTGTAATTGTTGGTTTTAGTATTTACATTCTCTTGTTGCTTTTCTATGCTTTTATTTTATGCCTTCCAAGTATTTGATAAAATGCTTGGTTGGATTTTAAATTAAATTTTTATGTTCTTAGCTTGGATTGAATAATTTGGAGACACTTGAGTTATCAAAATTCTCTTATTGGTTGGTGATTGAAAGTTGCTAGTTGGCTTGAGCTTCACTAACTCTAGTCTTTGATTAGGACTTGTGAGCTCAAGTTGAATTGCTCACTTGACTTACCTTCAATTGTTAGATGTTAACTAAGTGAGAGCAAAAGGCAATTACCATCACAAGTGACTATGATGATGAGGATAGGAATTCCAATTCTCAATCCTTGTTAAGAGTTTTCTTAGTTGTTATTTTATTTCCTTGTTATTTATATTACTTGTCTCTTATCACAAAAACCCAAAAAGATATAATCTCATAACCAATTATAAGTACACTTCCCTGCAATTTCTTGAGAGACGACCCGAGGTTTAAATACTTCGGTTGATTTTTATTGGGTTTGCTTAAGTGACAAACAAATTAAATTTGATTGAGGTTTAATTGTCGGTTTAGATCTATACTTGCAACATGATTATTTTTGTGAAATTCTTTACCGACGATTTTTCCCCATCAGTCTCTGATGTTTGATTTTAACTTTCTGAGATAATAGTTGAAACTACTGAGCAGATAAAAAAGATTCGCAGCCGAATGCTTATAGCCCAAAGCCGTCAGAAGAGCTATGCTGATCAAAGGCGAAAGCCTTTGGAGTTTGAAGAAGGAGAGCATGTATTTCTGAAGGTTACACCGACTACTGGAGTGGGAAGAGCTATTAAGACTAAGAAACTAAATCCCCGTTATATTGGACTGTTTGAAATTCTGAAAAGAATCGGGCCGTTGGCTTATAGAATTGCTTTACTTCCATATCTTTCGAACTTGCACGATGTGTTTTATGTGTCACAGCTTCGGAAATATACCCCTGACGCAAGTCATATTCTGGAACCGGAACCGATTCAAGTGAGAGAAGATCTAACACTTCCAGTAATTCCAGTGAGAATTGATGACACTAGCGTTAAACGATTGCGCGAGAAAGAAGTATCACTGGTAAAAGTAGCTTGGAGTCTAGCTGGTATTGAGGAACATACTTGGGAACTCGAATCGGATATGCGGAAGGACTATCCACATTTCTTTTTAGGTAACCAAATTTGAATTTTGAGGGCAAAATTCTTTGTTAGGTGGGTAGGATGTAAACCCCGTTAAATTAGTAAATAATTAGTCACTAAATTAGTTTTTAATAAAGAAGAAAAGAAACCTTCCCTAACATTACGCTACCTTCCAACTCACGTATCTTCTCCGTCCGAGCTCCGATCGCCGCACCGTTTGTGGCCACAAGACCACCGCGTCGAGCTCTATGTTTCTACCGGAACAATTTCATAGGTAAGTCATTAATCACTCTCAGCCACTCCTTTCCCCCAATTTTCAAAATATTGTAGGGGTGTTGAATTTCTTTACCTTTTGATGTTTTAGGATCCAATTAGCTTGAGAAAAATGTTCACTCTTGTTTATGTGAAGCTTGGGTAAGGTAAGGATACCATAATTCTATTTTAATTTTACTAAATTTGAGTTTTGGGTATTAAATTGGGTATATATGTGTTATGAATGTGTATTAGGTTGTGAATAAATATTGGAGCTTGAAATTATGGATATTGGAACTTGGAGGAAGCTAAACACTAGAGTTTTATTGAGGTTTCAGCGCTATGTTGGTTTCAATAAATTGCCTTGATCATTACAAGAAAAACCGACCAAGGTATGGTTTAGGTTTTGTGCATTTAATATGTAATGTTCTGTGAAAGATTTGATTATGTGGTGTATATTTAATGTTTAGTAACTTGATGATGAACATGTTTGGTTTAGTTTGGTGATTTGATTATGTGGTGGAGATTGTTACTATATTGATGTTAGAAGGAAACATGGTTGAATTATTGATTATATGATTACAAGTATATTGAAGGAAAGTATGATGGAGTTGTTGAAATATGAAATTGTGTAATATTATTGAATGGTGGTTGATGAAATGATGTAGAGTTTTATTGAGTTTAGTTGTTGGCATATTGTGTTGGTATTGATAGGTTTGGTAATGAATGGATTGGATATTTTGAATGAAAATAAGGTTTGAAGAGTTTGCAAAAGTTGGTTTTTGGCCGAACTTTGGCGAGGCATAACTTGGCTTCCGGACCCTCAATTTGCTTCCAACTTATTTTAAAGTGAAAATTGGGTTCATGAAGTTTATGCTATTCGAAGAACGGGTGAAAAATATTTTAAATCGAAGAAGTTATGGTTGTTGGAAGATTATAACCAAAAACTGCTTTCTTTTAAATTTGCAGCTTTGCTACTGAATCTGATTTTTTTAAGAAACATACGTCCACGCGTACACGTGGCCCACGCGTACGCATGGCATGAAATTTTGGCGATGCGTACACAACTGGTCCCATGCGTACGCGTAAGGAGTTAGCAAGCATGTCCACGCGTACGCATGACCCATGCGCACGCATGACATGAAGTTTTCACCTACGCGTACGCATGACAAAGGGACGCGCGTGCGAGTAGCATCTTTACACTCCTCACGCATACGCGTGGCCCCTGTTCTAGCAAACATAATTTTTGAGTTTTAAACCCTATTTTAGATTTCTAAACCTCTATTTTCATTCCTTTAGTCACAAATAATAGTGTTAAACCTTATAATCAGATGAAGTAAGGAAAAGGGGATAACTTGGAGGTGAAGTAAAACTGAAAAGTGATGAATTGATTATGAAATGTTACGGATGATCATGTATGATACTTGGCTTGTTAATCAAATGAATCATCATGTATGACACTTGGCTTGAATGATTAAATGATCTGAGATACGAGATTCCCTGGATAAAGTACCGTGACTTGCCACCATGAGTACCAGGTTGAAAACTTGATACTCTGTTGACCCTACGATGTAAGGGTGACCGGACACTTATAAATTATCGGGAATGGTACCCCTATTGAGCGATTTGATATATATATATATATATATATATATATATATATATGAGTAAAAGCTATGTATAGACTCATGGGGATGCACGTCGGGGGACAGTCCAATGGTTTAGCAAACTGGAATTGTCGGGTTGGCTTGATAACTGACAGATGAGACTCATCAGCCATATGATAGGCATGCATCTTGTGCATACTACTTGAATGACTTGTTTGTGCATTAACTGGGTGTGCCTAAGTGTACTTGCCATGTTAAATGTATATTTGTTACCTGCAGTACTTGCAACCTTCTTGTGCTTGACTTTATCTGTTTATTTGTCTATGAAATACTGACGGAGATGGAGGTATGGAGGAATGGCATTGTGGGACTTAGATTTAATGTTAAGTTAAGTTTGGCCCAATATACTCTTAGAACACCACCTATTATGGCTTCTGTCTAATACTTTAAGCTTTATAATATGAGTTTTGGCATTTTAGGATTGCCTCTGGCATTCCCAGGACCTTATATCTTATATGTGTGGCACCTTTACCATGCTAAGAACCTCTGGTTCTCACCCCATACTATGTTGTTATTTTTCAGATGCGGGTCGAGAGGCACCTCCTTAGGCGTCTGAGCTCCTGAAGCGAAGTGGTAACTGGGTTACTTTTTGGATTGTATAGTTATGTATATATATGTACTTAGTTTTCTCTCTGCATAACTTGTTCCTTTTGATTCTCTTAGAGGTTTATGGAGAGACATGATTTTGTTTATGTATATTTGGGTTTTGGATATATATATATATATATATACACGTACTCTCCGGCCAGTCTTGACTTTGCGGGCTGAGTTAGAAGCTTGTTACTTTGTACCTTTGACCCTTTGTTCCTGTTTTTGGTTACTTTATACTTAACAGTTATAGCTTTCTTAGTATGCAAGATAACTCGTTTCTTGAGCATTGCGCTTTTGTTTCGCAATTTTTATTTCCTCTATTCTTCAAGAATCCTAGTATATTATAATCTTTCTGCTATTATATGTACACATTTTATTTTAAAGGTCGTAATACCACATCACCTCTATCTTATAACTTAAGTAGTTAAGTGTAAAACTTAGTGTAGTAGGATGTTACATTACTTATCACATACCACATCTATATAGGTTATTACATAATGAACGAGTATGAATATGACTATAGGAGGACAATGATATGACGGATAATAATTCAAACCTAGCTTAAAGGAACTAATTCTAAGCACAACTGATCGATATCTCTTTTTTTTTTAAAAAAAAGGAAAGAATGACTTGTGTTTCAAGTAATTAATAAAAATAGCTTTTT
>NC_029793.2:17370348-17371396 GCF_000816755.2 Arachis ipaensis
TCAATCATGATTACAAAAAATTACATCAAAATTCTAAGACATCTTTTTAAAATATATATTTACTGTTGAATATTTTTGTAAAATTATTTGAGAGTTTTTTTGTCAATAATAAAATTCGAGTACACTTTTGTCAATAATAAAATTATTCGAATATATTTTTAGTAATTTATCCTAAATTTTTTAATTTTGACAAATACAAAATAACCTTAAAAAAACTGCTCCGCTAGCTATAAAAAAATACATAATCTTTTTTGTTCACGAAATGCAATACAATGGTCTCTTCAACAAGTTTTAACACACCTCCACACCGAGCCTATAATTCTTCACTAACATATTTGTTTATTCATTCTTCCATCCCCTCCAAAATCTTCAAATCGCAAAGCATTTCCTCACACCCCAAATAATAAAGCGTAGTACTTGGATTAAACCAACAATTGCAAACATGAAAAAGAAACCTAAAAGATAATCAAACGAACTTCTCAACAAGATCTCACCAGAAATCTCACCCGGCGGCATAACCATAAAGACGCCCATCAAGTAGGTAAGCAAGAGAGTCGTGACGGTGGTGCACATGCCAATCAATAACAGCCACACCGTGAATCTGTTTCTCAGAGAGAGTCCACTCACAAGTAAAAGACTCACACACAGTGATGCAACGAAACAAGTGGTATTGAATGCCAAGAAAAGAATATAGTAGACTCTTTCAGTTCGAGATAAAACTGCTCCTGCGTCTAGAAGATCCGTTGAATGGGGAACTGAACAGTGAAGTAGATTGATTCTATCGTTGAGCACGCCACCAGGTAGATTCAGAGCGGATTGAAAGGTGATAATTGCGATAATAGAAGCTATCAAACCCAGGCCTCCTCTCATGTCCTTCAACCATTCACTCCTATCATCATTTTTAAACCAATCAAAAATCTTACCGCATCCTGTCTTCGGTGCTGCCTGCTCACCATTCATATCGGTATAGATTGACTGAATTATTTCACTCATGATTATATAGTCGTTTTCAACCTAGAGGACGAGCAAGTAATGAAGAAGTTAATTA
>NC_029793.2:17371563-17372962 GCF_000816755.2 Arachis ipaensis
TATATAGTTTTTTAAAATATTAAAAACTAAATTTATTTTTATTTTTAAAATTATTATTATTTAAAAGAATATCTCTCCTGATCATTTTGAAGTACATTTTTATTCCTTTATTCTTTTTTGATCACGTAGCTTCAGTCATTTTAATCATCATTGTCGTTGTCGTGACAAGAGGCGTAGTAGATGGGGTGGTGCTTTTTGTCACGACGACAACGATGCTTGGAAGGACCGAAGATGAAGAAAGAATAGAAGAGTGAAAATGTGTTTCAACTAACGGGAGAGGGATTTTGATATTTTAAGAAATTATATAATTATCTATTTTAAATGATAATTTAATTATAAAATAATTCAATTATAGTTAAAATAATGCTAATTAAAATGTGATACATCATAAAAGATAACTTACATGTTATTTTAAAAAAAATTGAATAGAATTCACCATTAGTGGTTTAGGGATGGTATTAGAAATATAATCATTAGTGTTACCTTTTCCTATCAACTTAACCTTTTGAGATGAGTGGTTTCGTGACATAATATCAGAAATCTAGATCCAAAAGATCAAGAGTTTGATTCTTGGTAAATTCTAAAATCAGCTTAAGACATTGTACAAATATTCCATTGGCTTAGGTAAATATAAAAAAATTATATCATTTAAGTTATAATTTATTGGCTTCTTAAAACAAATAAAACATGCACTAATAATTCTATTCGTGAGTTTTGATACTCCGAATAATTAAAATATCCTAATATATAGTTTCTGGCTATATGAATTCTCATACCTTGTCTAGTCTTGCTTTGACTTGCTAAGTGTAAGCCTTTAAGCAAATGCCTGAGAGATGAATGTGTTTTTAGAAGACCACTAAGGCCGCACTTATTTATTGAGAATATTATACATAGAGGTACGTCCTTGTCCTTTTGATTTGTTTTATCATAGACGAATATTACATATTTAGATTTGATTTGATAAAATCTTTTAAAAAGATATTTGTATTTTTTAAAAATATAAATATTTTATTTTGTGTTTAATAAATTAAAAAATTATGTATTTATATTTATAATTTTTAAAAGTTAAGATTATTTTTAAAAATATTTAAAAGAGTATTTTTTTAAAATTTACTTATACTTATAATAGGATAATAGGATTTTAATGATCTAATAATTATTTTTAAAAAAGTATAGTAATTGATAGGCTTGAATGTTAAGATGTGGCTAAAACTCGTTACACGGGGTGTTATTTAATTTTTTTATTTATATAAGTCAAAATCAAAATAAGAATCATATCATTGTTAACAAAACTTTTTTATTGCTTACGGTATATATTAACATTTAGGGTTGGCTAACCTGTGTCTCTGAAACACATGAAAAGATTATTCTACGTAAAATTTTTAAATTTTTTTAATAA
>NC_029793.2:17373670-17375915 GCF_000816755.2 Arachis ipaensis
ATATTTTTAATTTAAAATTTTAATATTAATCTTTAGAATACAAATTAATTAAACTTTAATATAATTAGGTGAAAACTCATGTGCAGTCGACTTCACATGAAGTAGATAACTGAGAGTTGTTAGATAATTTGACTGATTTGATTAAATTTTCATCTAACGGTTCTCAACTATCAACTTTACATAAAGTCGACTGTACCTGAATTTTCACTATATAATTAACTTTAAAATGACAATTATCATAATATTTATAAAGTTAGACGATCAAGTATTTTTCGTACCAAATCCAACAAAATCATATCCAGATATTTATTTTATTTTTTAATGATGGTCGCCGTCGTTTTTTTCTTTTTCTTCTTTTTTTTTTGGATGATTTTTTTTTTCCTTCTCTTTCAATATTGTTAATTATCATCGTTGCTGTTGTTGTTGTTACCGTGCTCTTCTTCTTCTCTTGTATATGTTTAGCAAATTCGTACAAAAATTTAATTATATTTTGGTACACATCACAAAAATTTTAGTGCACAATATAAAAATTTTTTAAGAACTATATTTTTAAAATATTGACTCACCCAATTAACAAAATATATATATTCGATAAAATTATTAAACACAAGTTTTAAAACACAACACCAATTTTTAAAAGATGACTCATCCAACTAACAAAATATATATGCTCAACAAAATTACTAGGACAAAAATGTTTGAAAGACTACATATCTACATGTCAATAATATTAACTCATTTAACTAACGAAATACGTTTGTCGCAAAAATTTATATATTATGTATAAAATTTTTTGTATTATATCAATAATTTTAATATTTTTTAATAAAAATTTACATACTATATCGATAAAAAAATACGAAAAAAGAGAAAAAGCATGTGCATATACATATTGTGTGCATAAATTTTGCTGGACTCATGTGAACTTGGATAGATTTAATTACTAAAACTGTTTGTAATTGTACGTATAGCATCACGTTATAATATATAAATTTCAATTAGTTGAGGCAGTCAGTCATCTTTATTTTCTTTTGCTTTTTGGGTCCATGAGATATGTATACTCTCTAGCAACGATTCAGCATTCCCTGCAATAATGCAATCTTTGTAGAAAGTGGTGATGGAAGTGGGTAGGGTAGGATAGGGTTTGACTCTATCTGTAAGTTGAGATTTTTATATAAATTCAACCTTATTCTATTCGCAGGTTGAGAATATCCCAACCCTAATCCTACCCGCTCTTAACCCCCGAATATTCGACCTTACCTGTGAATTATAAAAAATATACAATATTATTATATAACTTGATGATAATTTAAAATAGAACTGATTTTTATTTTAAAAAAAAATTAAATTATCAATTAATAATTTTCTTTTAATGGCTAAGGATCTTTTGCATTTAGTGAGAGGTCTTTGATTTAACATCCATTTAAAACATATTTTTATATAAATATATAATATAAACATATATAGGTGCGGGTTAGTCGGGTAGGATTGAAGTTTAACCCACACTCTACCCAACCCACACGAGAATCCTACCTGCACCCTACTTTACTCGCTGTGAATCGAGTTGACAACCCTGTCCAAACGAATGGGATTGAATTGAGTACCTGCGGGTAAGATACATATTGCCACCCCTAAAAATGGCCGTGTTACCTAACGCAAAGTATTTAATGGAACTCTTAAAAAGAGTTTTATTAGATAAAATTGTCTAAATTATTTGTAAAACTCATTATGGTATTATTTATGAGCAACATTATTTATTATATTCTAAAATAAATTTAACGAGACTAATTCACAATATCTCCAAAATCCATGATGCATCATAAACAAAATTGAGAGTTTTTGATTCCACTAAAAAATATCCACTCACTTTAATTAGGAAATAATTCTTTTACCAAAAAAAAATCACTATTTTTTTTCGTTTAGACTTACTTTTATGATAAAAAAAAAAAGTAAAGTATATTTTTTGTTTTTAATATTTGTAATTTTTTTAAAAAATATTTTTAATATTTAATTTTATTCAATTTTATTCTTAATATTTTTAATTCATTCAATTTTGTCTTTAATGTTTTCAATTTGTTTTAAAATTATCGCTAAACATCTTCAACTTTGTCCCCAATATTTTAGATAGAGTTAACCTTTAAAGATAATTTTGATACAAACCGAAAACGTTGGGGATAAAATTAAATACAATTAAATGTTAGAGGTATTTTCGAAATAAATTAAAAATATTAGAGACAAAAAACAT
>NC_029793.2:17375927-17387000 GCF_000816755.2 Arachis ipaensis
AAATATTTTTTGCAATAAAAAAATAAAATCAAATAATTTTAATTTAATAATATCAAAAATTAAGGAAAAAAATCAAAATCAAAGAAACAGAGAAAAAATCTCCAATTATTCATGTGAAAAAAAGCAAATTCCAATTGCTCATATGAAAAAAATTCTAATTGTTCATCTCCTAACGATTGTCTATCAACGGCTTTGCTCTTGTTGTTGCATCGTCCGCGAGATGTGCAAGTTGCTTGCGCACAAGAGCATCTTGAAGCGGAAGTTCTACACCATCGTGGACATTGAGGATGTCAGCCGCGAGGAAGTGATCCTGCGCCACCTTCAGAGGAGCCCAGCTATCATGTCGCTTCGAGAGGCCTGCGAGAACGATAATACGGTTCATCTCGTCATGTGTAACACCCTACTACACAGAGTTTTACGCTTAAGTCGTAGAGCGGAGGTAGTGTGGTGTTACGGACCTCTAAACAGCAAAATAGATACATAATAGAGAAGAGGATAATATACTAGGAGCCTTGAAACAAAATGGTAAACAAAAAATCGCGAAAATTAAAAGCGCAACGCTTAACGGAAAGGATTACTTACGTGCTAAGAAACCTAATAGGAACATGATAAGGATAAGCAAAGGAATAAAGGAAAGCCAAGAAAACAGCATAACTAGCCCCTGATTCAGCCTGCGAAGCTAAGGCTGGCCGAAGGATACATATATACATATAAACATACATAAGTGTCCCCAAAATACAACAAAATATCAAAATAAACTCCTATCTCTCCCTCAACCTCTAAGAGGAGCAGCGTACATAAGTTACTTGGAGAGTAAGCTATATATATATATATATATACACACACACACACACACACACACACACACGCACACACATATATACAAACAGAAACCAAAATACACCCAAGGACTACTTCGCTTCCCAGGATCCAGACGCCTAGCGAGGAGCCTCTCGACCTGCATCTAAAAAACAACAATACAATATGGAATGAGAACTGGAGGTTCTCAGCATGGTAAAAGTGCCACGCGTATAATAAATAAGGTCCTGAAAATGTCATAGGCAATCCTAAAACTCCGTTATTCAGTTATCCAACTTAAGTACTAAACAGAAGCCATAAACAAGGGTAGTGTTCTAAATCTACCTAACTTACTCAAGTTCAATCCTAACCTAACACCAAACCATTTCTCCGTTTCCTCCATCCCTCCATGATTCATAATGCAACAGAAACAAGCAACCAAGCAAGTTCACGTACAAATAATGAGCAGATAGTACAAATAGCAAGTATAACAGATAGCAGGTGATATATATATCAATTAGGCAAACCCAGGAAATACATAGCAATCAAAACAAACAAATGCATATGATGCATGCCTGTCCTATGGCTGATGGGGCCCATTTGTCGGTTATCCAGCTAACCCGACAAGTCCGAAAACCTTAGACTGTCCCCTGTCGTGCATCCCCAAGAGTCTATGCATAGAGTTCACATTCATTTATCATATAATCACTGAATGGGGGCTATCCATACCCGAGAATTTATACATGCCCGGTCACCTTTACGACATATTGTCAACAGAGTATCGAGATTCAACCTGGAACACGTGGTGGCGAGCCACGGTTTTTACCTAGGAAAACTCGTATCTCAGATATCATTATTCATAAGCCATGGCAATTATCATCAATACATCATCAAATATCAAGCCTTAGCGTTAAACTTCGTTAACATTCTTATTTTCTTCATAAAAACCACCATTTACAAATTTCTTCACCCTCAAGTTATCTTGTTTTCCTAGCTTCTTTTATCTACTGGACCTAGAACCATACTTTAAGCCTTAAAGGGAAGAAAATGGAGGTTTAGAAGTGGTAAATTAGTTTAAAAACAGTCAAAATCGGTTTTTGCAGCAGGCAGCATCCAGACATACGCGTAGGCCACGCGCACGCGTGGAGCGTACATCAAGTCACGCGTACGCGTGAGTCATGCGTACGCGTGAATATGAAAACATGCGTACGTATGCCTCTCACGCATGCGTCGGCAAAACTTCACGCCACGCGTACGCGTGGATGAGCGTTTTTCCAAAAAATTTGGCAGAATGCCTTGCAAGCTTGCAGCAACCAATTTTGGCCATCCTAAACACAGATTTAAACACTAAACTTGCAACGTCTATAATTTTCTCTACAAAATTTCGTTTTCCACAAAGTTGATATCAATCAAAAGCTCTTAAAACCATCTTTTATTTGCAATAAATCACAACTCAATCCAAAGGCAAAATTTGTGGAGTAAATTATGGACTTCCAAAGTTCATCAAAAACTGGTTTTTAACCAATTCCCAACCAAAACTCATTTTCATCAACTTAAGCTTCTTACCATTAAAACTTGCATTATAATACCATATCAACCCAATTCATCAACAACCATTGCCAATATAACCTTGTTCATCAATAATTATCCATATTTACCTCATACATCAATAACCCTTCATTTGTTTATATCAACTCTTTACCTATACTAACCTTCACCATATATTTATCAACCTTCCATCAACATGTACCATTTAAATGCCATTAACATAAATCAACCCTTCATACACATTAATCCATTAACTTGACATAACAACTCTTTATTAACAAACACCAACCATAATCCATCAATATCAACATCAACACAACCCATTATAAGCAAGTCCAAAAGTATGAAATTAATAACCTCAATACTTCATAATTCCAATTTATGTTCATCAACAATTTATTCCAACAACATTACAAACTACTCATTAAATGCAATTAACAATTCAACTTATTCTATGGTTCCTCTAACTTAAGTTTTCACAACACCGTAAATATTAAACGTGCGAAACTTAAACCATACCTTGGCCGATCATTTAGTTCACCCAAGGCAGCCTCACAACACAAAATACAGCCCTTCCAAGCTCAATTAAAACAGCCCTAAACCAAGCTTTGATCACCAACAAGCCTTCAATTACTCCCAATTCAATTCCAATGCTTATATACCCACTTAATCTACACCTAATACATATACATGCTTCAATTTCAATTTTCCCATTATAAATACAAGATTGAGCTAGGGTTAGGGTGTTCTTACCTTACCCATATGTTCAATAGCTTGATCTCATAAGTCCCGGAAGCTAACTTGAACCTAGAACACAAAAATTGGACAAGATTCACTATAGGTTTTCAAGTTTACCAAAGAAAGAGAGATAGAGATTCTGAACCAAATATGAGACTTACAAGTAAAATTTTTCGGATAAAAAGGTAGAGCTCGATGCGCTGGACGCGTGGCCGCAAACGGTGCGGCGATTGGAGCCCGGACGGAGGAGTTATGGTGGATCAAAGGTTGTAAAGGTTGAGAACTCCTCCTCCCTTCCCCAATTCTGTTTGTGTTCGTTGCATGCAATGGGGAAGAAGGAGAGCTGCTGTTTTGTTTAAATGTTTCGGTCCGGTTGGACCCACAGGCCCGATTTGGGCCCCGATTCAACCGGTTCGGCCCTTCTGGTTCGATTTTGGGCCAAATTTTCGAAATGCCTATCAAAATTCTCGTTTCGACGAACTCTATCCTATTTTGACATTAGTTTTACATTTTTAGCTTTCCTAATTAAAATTCAATTTATCAACTAATTATTTATCGATTTTAGCGGGGTTTACATCCTACCCACCTAATTAGGAATTTTGTCCCCAAAATTCAGAGGGAGTTACCTGAAAAGAGGTGTGGGTAGTAGGGGTGTTCAAATCCAAACCGATCCAAATTAAACCGCTCATCCAATCCAATTCAAACCGAAAATCGATTAAAACCGCACTAATTCGGATTTGATTGGATGATATTTTTTGCAAACCGCTGGATCGGATCGGATTTCGGATCTAATTTTCATAACCGATCCAATCCAATCCAAACCGCACAATGTGCTATAATATTATTATTTTATTATATTTACAATTATACTTATAATATGTTTAATTTTTTATATATTTTTATATTATTCATATATTATTATTATTTAATAAATATTTTATGTTCAAAATATTTTTTATTTATTTATTTTAACTAACCTATAATTTTATTTCTATTGTTATGTTATTATTGATTTTTTAAGATATTGTTGAGATTTATTATGTCATTGTTGATTATTTAAAATTTGATGTTGAGGCTTGGTATATGTATATAATTTTTTTAATTTATAAAACCGCAAATTCAATCCAATCCAAACCGCACCGCAAGTAAAATTAGTGTTCGGATCGGATAAATTTTTGACTTAAAACCGATCCAAACCGCACCGCGAATACCCCTAGTGGGTAGTCCTTCCACATCTCTGACTCAAGCTCCCAGGTATGTTCTTCAATACCAGCTCGACTCCAAGCTACTTTCACTAAAGAAACTTCCTTTCCGCGTAGACGCTTGATGCTGGTATCATCAATCCTAACCGGAGTTACTGAAAGCGTCAGATCTTCTCTCACTTAGAATGATTCTGGCTCAACGACATGACTAGGATCAAAAGTGTATTTGCAAAGCTGCGATACGTGAAACACATCATGCAGGTTCGAAAGATGTGGTGGTAACGTGATCCTATACGCCACTGGTCTAATTCTCTTCAGGATTTCAAACGGCCCAATGTAACGGGGATTTAACTTCTTGGTTTTGATGGACCTCCCTATTCCAGTGGTCGGAGTAACCTTCAGGAAGACGTGTTCTCCTTCCTCAAATTCTAAAGGCTTCCGTCTTCGGTCAGCATAGCTCTTCTGACGGCTTTGAGCTTCAAGCATTCGCTTCCGGATTCTCTTTATTTGCTCAGTGGTTTCACTTACCATTTTAGGTCCTATTAAGCTCTTTTCTCCTACTTCGTACCAGCATAATGGAGACTGACATTTTCTTCCATAAAAAGTCTTATATGGAGCCATTCCAATACTCGCATGATAGCTATTGTTATAAGCAAATTCTACCAGAGGCATATATCGATCCCAGCTCGCCGGTTAATCCAAAACACAAGCTCTTAACATGTCTTCCAAGGTTTGGATTGTTCTTTCTGATTGGCCATCCGTTTGAGGATGATAGGCAGTACTTAGGCTTAATTGAGTGCCAAAGGCTCGCTGAAAAGCACCCCAGAACCGTGATATAAAGCAAGGATCTCTATCCAATACAATGGTGGAAGGTATGCCATGTAACCTCACAATCTCATTTATGTATAAGCGCGCCAACTCCTCCATAGTACAACTTATCCGAATAGGCAGAAAATGAGCTGACTTGGTGAATCGGTCTATGACCACCCAAATAGCATCACAACCTGTCTGAGTCCCTGGTAAGTGAAGAACGAAACTCTCGCGTGATCTAGAATTTTCACAATAAATTCACGTTGTAAGTATAGCTTCTAGACCGATAAGAATTTCTTTCTTACAAAAATTTTGGTTGTCACAAGTAACAAACCCCTTAATAAATTGATAACCGAAGTATTTAAACCTCGGGTCGTCTTCTCAAGGAATTGCAGGGAGGTGTTCTTATTATTGGTTATGCAAAGGTATAACTTGGGGTTTTTAAAAGGTTTGAACAAGTAATTTAATTGACAAGAAAAATAAATTAATAATTAATAAAACTCTTGGCAAGGTATGAGAATTAGAAGTCCTATCCTAGTTATCCTTATCAACGGTAATGAGAATTGAGTTTTAATCCCACTTAGTTAAGTCAAGTAGACTAATTAATTTAATTCTCAAGTCCTAGTCAATCCCTGTGGGAAGACTAGCTTCAGAGCGATCCAAATCAATCAGTAATCTGCCAATTTCAATCACTGCTGAGTTTGACAACTCAAGTGTTACCAATTACTTAACCAAAGCCAAAAGGAAGAAAATATCTAAATTAAATTAAAAGTATCCATATAAATAAAGCTAAGCAAAGTCAAATCTGAAATACCTCAAATTATATTAAATAAAACATTCAAATCTAAACACAAAGAGTTCATAAACAAAATTTGAGAAAATAAATAAAAAGAATATTAAACCTGGAAATTGAGAAGAGATAATCCTAAATCCTTTAAGAGGAATCCTAATCCTAAATCCTAAGAGAGAGGAGAGAACCTCTCTCCCTAAAAACTACATCTAAATTATGAAAAGTGAATAATGGAAGACATGTTAATGAATGGATGCATTCCCCCACTTTATAGCCTCTAATCTGTATTTTCTGCGTCGAAAACTGGGTCAAAAATAGCCCAAAAATTACCGGGGCGATTTTTGGTATGTTCAGGTTGCGGAAAAGTGACGCGGAAGCGTCGTCCACGCGTTTGCGCGGATTGGGTTTTCGCCCGGTCACACATCCGTGTGATCCACGCGTTCACGTCGCCTGGCTTCGAAGCAGCTATGGCAAATTATATATTTTTGCGAAGCCCCAGACGTTAGCTTTCCAACGCAACTGGAACCGCATCATTTGGATCTCTGTAGCTCACGTTATGGTCAATTTAGTACCAAGAGGTCAGGCGGGACAGCTTTAGCAGTTCCTTCAGTTTCTTGTATTTCTTCCACTTTTGCATGCTTCCTTTCCATCCTCTAAACCATTCCTACCCTGTAATCTCTGAAAACATTTAACGCACGTATCACAGCATCGAATGGTAATAAGAGAGGGTTAATATTAGCAAATATAAGGCCAAAGAAGCATGTTTTCAATCATATCACAAAACCAGGAAGGAAAATGTAAAACATGCGAATTGTATGAATAAGTATGCAAAGACTTGATAAAAACTACTCAATTAAACACAATATAAACCATAAAATAGTGGTTTATTAGTAAGCCCAGTACAAAATCCATAGCAATGCTCTCCCATCTCCACTGTGGAATTTCCAAAGGTTGAAGGGACCCTACTGGTCTTTGGTGTTCAATCTTGACTTTCTGACAAGTTAGGCATTTAAAAACATGTAACGCCACATCATTTTTCATTCCTGGCCACCAGAACATCGTTTTTAAGTATTGGTACATCTTGGTGCTCCCAGGATGAATGGAGAACCCGCTCTTGTGAGCTTCCTCCAATATGCTCCGTCGCAAATCTCCGACATCTGGCACAATTATCCGGCCCTTGAACCTCCACAACCCCTCTTTATCTTTTGACACTTTCCATTGCTTGTCTTTCTCAATCGTCAGCAAAATCTTATACAATTCTTGGTCATTCTGATGAGCCTTTTTCAGTTCAGCCTTGAAGTCACTTGAGATCTGTAACTGCTTAGGCATAAAGTCCCAAACTCCTCTCTGATTTCCAGTTTCAATCCTTGAAAGGCTCTCAACAACTCTTCCTCTCTTAGCATCATCCAAGTGGCACATAGGGATTTCCTACTCAAAGCATCTGCTACTACATTCGCCTTTTCCGGATGATAGTTCAGCTCGAAGTCATAATCCTTTAGGAGTTCTATCCACCTCCTCTGACGCATTTTCAATTCTTTTTGTTCAAACAAGTACTTCAAACTCTTATGGTCCGAGAAGACTTGAAATTTCACTCCATAGAGCTAATGCCTCCAAATCTTCAAGGCAAAGACAACGGTGGCAAGTTCCAAATCATGAGTTGGGTAGTTTCTTTCATGTGGGCTTAACTGACGTGAGGCATAAGCCACAACCTTATGATGCTGCATCAACACGCATCCTAAACCTTTCAAGGACGCATCACAGTACACCTCGAATGGTTCTCTCGGCTCAGGCAACGCTAATACAGGGGCGGTAGTCAATCTTTGCTTTAAGGCAAGGAAACTCTCCTCGCACTCGGGAGTCCATACAAAAGGAATATCCTTCCTGGTCAGCTTAGTCAAGGGAAAAGCGAGCTGTGAAAATCCTTTAATGAACCTCCGATAATAACCCGCCAAGCCTAAGAAACTCCTGATTTCCGTCACTGAAGTTGGCTGCTCCCAATTCATCACCGCCTCAACCTTAGCAGGATCCACTGCTATTTCTTGCTTGCTCACTCCATGACCAAGAAATTTCACCTCGAACTTCCAAAACTCACACTTGGATAGCTTGGCATACAACTTCCTATCCTTCAGAATTTGTAGCACTGTTCGCAAGTGTTCTGCATGCTCATCCTCAGTCTTAGAATAGATAAGAATGTCATCAATAAACACAATAACAAACTGATCCAGATATGGATGGAAAATTCTGTTCATGTAATCCATGAATATCGCCGGAGCATTAGTTAGTCCGAAGGACATCACAGTATATTCATAGTGACCATAGCGCGTTCTGAAGGCAGTTTTGGGAATATCCTCATTTCTGAACCTTATCTGGTGGTATCCAGATCGTAAATAAATCTTAGAGAACACACTGGCTCCCTGTAATTGGTCCATTAAGTCATCAATCCTTGGCAGCAGGTATTTACTCTTCACTGTAACCTTATTCAGCTGCCTATAGTCAACACATAAGTGCATACTTCCATCTTTCTTCTTCACCAGTAATACTGGCGCACCCCACGGAGATACACTTGGTCAGATAAAATTCTTACCCAACAGATCCTCCAGTTGAGACTTCAATTCGGCCATTTCTAGAGGCGACATCCTGTAAGGAGCACTCGAGATTAGTCCGGCCCCAAGTACTAAATCAATAGCAAAATCCACTTCTCGTTTTGGTGGAAATTCATCAATATCATCAGGGAATACCTCTGGAAACTCACACAGAACCGGGATTTATTCCAAGTTCTGATCATCACCTGAAACACCCGCAACTAACAACAATATTCCCTGACATTCGGCCCCAAAACAGTTTACCGTCATGGAATTCAGGTAGTATTTATTTACCACAACCGGCCCTTCAGTGTCTTCAGGCATGAAATACACCATTTTCGCAGAGCAATCTAGTAGAACGCGGTTCTTGGATAACTAGTCCAATCCCAGAATGAGATCAAGACCAGTCATCGGCAAACAAATTAAGTTATGCACAAAATCACGCCCTTGTATATGAAAAAGAACTTGGAGGCACCCTAACCTAGTCACCATAGCCTCATGGGTAGCATTATATACCTTTAAATCATATCCCAATACTACTATTTTCAATCCTAGCTCATCAGCCTTCTCAAATGCAATAAAAGTATGTGAAGCTTCAGAATCAAACAAAGCATTCAAAGTTTTACCCGCCATCTCACAGTTACCTCTGATCAGTGTCTCTGACCCCTCAGCGCCTACTGAAGAAGTAATGTATACTCTTCCTGGTTACTGCACTCTGCCTGTCTCATACCTCTTCTTCTCTGGGCAACTACTAGCCAAGTGTCCCGGCTGCCCACAGGAGTAACAGACTTCAGTCCCAAACCTGCATGGTCCTGAATGATACTTCCCACATCTGTGGCAACTCATATCCTGCTGTGGCTGCTTTCCCTGTCTCCTTCCCTGATTAGCACTAGTATTAAGCCTCCTGGAGTTGCCTTGCCCCTGATTGTTCTGAGGGACAAAGCCACCACGCTTGAACTGTCTGTCTCTGGGTGCAAAGTTTCTCCCTGTGGTCCTCTGGAATGGCATCCTCAAACTCCCTTTTTCTACTGCAGCCCTTCTAATACAATCCTCCGCCACCCTGCTCCTATTCACCAGCTCAGAAAACACTCGAATCTGCATAGGCGCCACAAAGGTCTGAATGTCACTCCTAATGCCTCCTTCATACTTTATACACTTCCACTCAGTAAAGTCCTCAGGAGTTCCCTGACAGATGCATGAGAACCGGCACAATTCCTCAAACTTACTGGTGTACTCAGTAATAGTCATCTGGCCCTGTTTAAGTTGAAGCACTTCGAGCTCTTTGGCATTTCTGACTGAGATGGGGAAATATTTCTTATAGAATTCCTCTCGGAATAACTCCCAAGAGATCACAATCCCATCAGGCTGCAGAATGCGCCTCATGCCCTGCCACCAGTGCTGAGCTTCACCATGCAACTGGTAGGTTCTAAACTCAACCCATTGTTCATCCGGAACCTGTTGAGCTTGTAATGCTCGCTCAATGGCCTGTATCCAGTTATCAGCATCGGTCGGATTCGAGGTCCCTCTGAAAGTTGGAGGGTGAACCTTCAAAAAGGAAGAGAGCGTCATTAGACCATTATCACAATTATTACCATTGTTCCCATTATTAATTTGGTTTCCCAGGGCTTCAGCTGTCGCTTGCATAGCTGCTGCCATATTGCCCAATGCAGCCATGAAGTCTATAGGGTCAGGAATATTCACTGATGCTTCCGGCATAGTATTGCCTATTCAGCCTCTACCTCGCCTGCGTCCGCGTCCGCGAGTAAACATCTGGTCCCTATACACACCAAACAAGTGATATCAAGTTGATCAGTCTCAATATCGCAAGTTCAGTGCTTTAAGTCCCAAATGCATGCTCATGAACATTTATGCCACATATATCAGTTAGATATCCTAATAGCACATAAACACATACACAGAGAATGCACAAAAGCACAATCAGTCTGTCCCCAGGCTCTATAGGAACGAACTGCTCTGATACCATAATGTAACACCCTACTACACAGAGTTTACGCTTAAGTCGTAGAACAGAGGTAGTGTGGTGTTACAGACCTCTAAACAGCAAAATAGATACATAATAGAGAAGAGGATAATATACTAGGAGCCTTGAAACGGTAAACAAAAAATTGCAAAAATTAAAAGCGCAACGCTCAACGAAAAGGGTTACTTGCGTGCTAAGAAACCTAATAGGAACATGATAAAGATAAGCAAAGGAATAAAGGAAAGCCAAAGAAACAGCATAACTAGCCACTGACTCAGCCTGCGAAGCTAAGGCTGGCCGAAGGATACATATATACATATAAACATACATAAGTGTCTCCAAAATACACCAAAATACCAAAGTAAACTCCTATCTCTCCTTCAACCTCTAAGAGGAGCAGCGTACATAAGTTACTTGGAGAGTAAGCTAGATACATATGTACATATTTACAAACAGAAATCCAAAATACACCCAAGAACTACTTCGCTTCAAGGATCCAGACGCCTAGTGAGAAGCCTCTTGACCTGCATCTGAAAAACAGCAACACAGTATCGAATGAGAACCAGAGGTTCTCAGCATGGTAAAAATGCCACGCGTATAATAAATAAGGTCCTGAGAATGCCA
>NC_029793.2:17387185-17406746 GCF_000816755.2 Arachis ipaensis
ATAAACTCCTATCTCTCCCTCAACCTCTAAGAGGAGCAGCATACACAAGTTACTTGGAGAGTAAGCTAAACAAATATATACATATATACAACCAAAAAACCAAAATACACCCAAGAACTACTTCGCTTTCCAGGATCCAGACGGCTAGCGAGGAGCCTCTCGACCTGCATCTGAAAAAAACCAATACAATATGGAATGAGACAGCATAACTAGCCCCTGACTCAGCCTGCGAAGCTAAGGCTGGCCAGAGGATATATGTATATATATATATAAACATACATAAGTGTCCCCAAAATACACTAACATATCAAAGTAAACTCCTAGCTCTCCCTCAACCTCTAAGATGAGCAGCATACATAAGTTACTTGGAGAGTAAGCTAAACTTATATATACATATGTACAACCAGAAACCAAAATACACCCAAGAACTACTTCGCTTTCCAGGATCCAGACGCCTAGCGAGGAGCCTCTCGACCTGCATCTGAAAAACAACAATATAATATGGAATGAGAACCGGAGGTTCTCAACATGGTAAAAGTGCCACGCGTATAATAAATAAGGTCCTGAGAATGACATAGGCAATCCTAGAACTCCGTTATTCAGTTATCCAACTTAAGTACTAAACAGAACCCATAAACAGGGGTAGGTGTTCTAAATCTACTTAACTTACTCAAGTTCAATCCTAACCTAACACCAAACCATTTCTCTGTTTCTTCCATCCCTCCATCATTCATAATAATTAGGCAAACCCAGGAAATACATAGCAATCAAAACAAACAAATGCATATGATGCATGCCTGTTCTATGGCTGATGAGGCCCATCTGTTCGTTATCCAGCCAACCCGACAAGTCCGAAAACCTTAGACTGTCCTCCGTCGCACATCCCCAAGAGTCTATGCATAGAGTTCATATTCAATCATCATATAATCACTCAATGGGGGCTATCCATACCTGAGAATTTATACGTTTCCGGTCACCCTTACGATGTAGGGTCAACAGAGTATCGAGATTCAACCTGAAACACGTGGTGGCGAGCCACGGTTTTTACCCAGAGAAACTCGTATCTCAGATATCATTATTCATAAGCCATGGCAATTATCATCAATACATCATCAAATATCAAGCCTTAGCGTTAAACTTCGTTAACATTCTTATTTTCTTCATAAAAACCACCATTTACAACTTTCTTCACCCTCAAGTTATCTTGTTTTCCTAGTTTCTTTTATCTACTGGACCTAGAACCATACTTTAAGCCTTAAAGGGAAGAAAATGGAGGTTTAGAAGTGGTAAATTGGTTTAAAAATAGTCAAAATCGGTTTTTGCAGTAGGCAGCATCCACGCGTGCGCGTAGGCCACGCGCACGCGTGGAGCGTACATCAAGTCACGCGTACGCGTGAGTCATGCGTACGCGTGAATATGAAAACATGCATACGCATGCCTCTCGCGCATGCGTCGCCAAAACTTCACGCTACGCGTACGTGTGGATGAGCGTTTTTCCAAAAAATTTGGCAGAATGCCTTGCAAGCTTGCAGCAACCAATTTTGGCCATCCTAAACACAAGTTTAAACACTAAACTTGCAACGTCCATAACTTTCTCTACAAAATTTTGTTTTCCACAAAGTTGATATCAATCAAAAGCTCTTAAAACCATCTTTTATTTGCAATAAATCACAACTCAATCCAAAATTTGTGGAGTAAATTATGGACTTCCAAAGTTCATCAAAAATTGGTTTTTAACCAATTCCCAACCAAAACTCATTTTCATCAACTTAAGCTTCTTACCATTAAAACTTGCATTATAATACCATATCAACCCAATTCATCAACAACCAATGCCATTATAACCTTGTTCATCAATAATTATCTACATTTACCTCATACATCAATAACCCTTCATTTGTTTATATCAACTCTTCACCTATACCAACCTTCATCATATATTTATCAACCTTCCATCAACATGTACCAATTAAATGCCATTAACATAAATCAACCCTTCACACACATTAATCCATCAACTTGACATAACAACTCTTTATTAACAAACACCAACCATAATCCATCAATATCAACATCAACACAACCCATTATAAGCAAGTCCAAAAGCATGAAATTAATAACCTCAATACCTCATAATTCCAATTTATGTTCATCAACAATTTATTCCAACAACATTACAAACTACTCATTAAATGCAATTAACAATTCAACTTATCCTATGGTTCCTCTAACCTAAGTTTTCACAACACCGTAAATATTAAACGTGCGAAACTTAAACCATACCTTGGCCGATCACTTAGTTCACCCAAGGCAGCCTCACAACACAAAATACAGCCCCTCCAAGCTCAATTAAAACAGCCCCAAACCAAGCTTTGATCACCAACAAGCCTCCAATTACTCCCAATTCAATTCCAATGCTTATATACCCACTTAATCTACACCTAATACATATACATGTTCTAATTTCAGTTTTTTCATTATAAATACAAGATTGAGCTAGGGTTAGGGTGTTCTTACCATACTCGTATGCTCAACAGCTTGAGCCCATAAGTCCTGGAAGCTAACTTGAACCTAGAACACAAAAATTAGACAAGATTCACTATAGGTTTTCAAGTTTACCAAAGAAAGAGGGATAGAGATTCTGAACTAAATATGAGGCTTACCAGTGAAATTTTTCGGATAAAAAGGTAGAGCTTGACGCGCTGGACGCGTGGCTGCAAACGGTGTGGCGATTGGAGCCCGGACGGAGGAGTTATGGTGGATCAAAGGTTGTGAGGGTTGAGAGCTCCTCCTCCCTTCCCCAATTCTATTTGTGTTCTCTGCATGCAATGGGGAAGAAGGAGAGCTACTGTTTTGTTTAAATGTTTGGGTCCAGTTGGACCCACGGGACCGGTTTGGGCCCCAGTTCAACCGGTTCAGCCCTTCCGGTCCAATTTTGGGCCAAATTTTCGAAATTGGTATTAAAATTCTCGTTTCGACGAGCTCTATCCTATTTTGACATTAGTTTTTTATTTTTAGCTTTCCTAATTAAAATTCAATTTATCAACTAATTATTTACCGATTTTAGCGGGGTTTACATCATGAATCTCTGTGAGACCGGCAAGCTCTTTAACTGCGTCATTACTAAGGGCATTACGTGTAAACCCTATGTAATTTGTAAATAATTAACTAATAAATTAATTATTAATCAAAAAAATAAAAAAAAATTAAATTTTATAGTTTAATGAAGTAGAAATAATTAAAATATGAGTTTTGACACTAATTTTAAAGATTTTGGCCTAAAATCGGACCAACATACCGAATCGGTTGAACCAGCACAAACCGGGCCCAAGAACCCACTGCTCACTTATATAAAACCCTTTTTCCATTCTTCTCGACAATCAGGATTGCAAAGAGAGGAAAAGAAAAAAGAGCGTGATTTGGGAATACGGAGACGGTATTCACCATAAACTTTCGTCGCCCGTAATTTTCAATCTGGAATTCCGATTGACGAGCCGTCAGTGACTACGTGTTTGTCTCGGAATTCTCTTCAATTCTATCATAACAAAGTGGTAAGAAATTGGCATTTCTCTTCCAGTTCTACCTCTCCCTAATTTCATGATTTTAGGGTTTGAGTATTGAGAAATTGAATGATTTTGTTGGTTTATGTGAACTCTACCAGCGGATAATCACTGAGTTTTGTCCAATAGATCCGTGGGTAAGGTAAGAAACTATTAAACCCTTGTGAATCATTGAATTAGTGAATTCTATGATGATTATAGAGACATTGTGTGAATTAGATTATGTTCTTGTTTAGTAGGAGTTCAATTGGGCAGTTTGAAACAAAATCTGGGTGATTAAGTTTGAGAAATTGACGTTTGAAAGCTTGGAGGTTTTGAAAAGAAAGGTTTTTGAGAAGTTCCGAGATTAGGGAGGAATCGGCTAAGGTATGGTTTTGGTTTCTCGTAGTTAATGTTTAATATCACGTGAAAACTTAGGCTAGAAGACCTTAAGATAGGAATGAACTGAATGAATTATTGATGGATTGGGTATATGGTATGTGATGTGTGATTCAATTTCGTAAACGGTTTGATATTGGAGTTGGTTGGTTTTGGAAAAAGATTTAATATTAGAATTGATTTGATTTTGAAATAATTTGATATTAGGAATGATTTGAATAATTGAGAGGTGTTTGATTTGGTGGTTGGAACCCTTAAGGGGTGGCAAAACTCCAAGTTTTAGAGGAGATACTGCTGAAATTTTTATGAAAATATGAGGCTTCATTTGAAGTGGTTATTTAGAAAGGTTTGGATTTTTAAGGATTTTATAATTTGATTTTGAGTTATTAAGAAAAGGATTACGTTTTGAGTTTGAATTAATTAGAAAGAATTAGTTATGTTTGAGTTAGGATTTTTGGTAGACAGAATGAGAGGTATGAAGATTATGATTAAATTTGAATAAATATAATAAATGAGACATGGTTGAGGATGATTGATGACAAGTATGTCTGTGTTTTCTCTCTGGTTGTAAGGGTGACAAGACACCTAATCCCTCTAACGGTGACACAGCACATAATCCCTCTAATGGTGATAGGGCACATATTCCCTCTAATGGTATTGATGCGTAACAGAGAGACAGTGTCCGGGTTAGCTACCAGACATGTCGGGTTTGGCTTTATAATCGACAGATGAGACTCATCGGTCATAGGGCAGACATACATCATATGCATATGCGCTGTCCTTTTCTTGTTCAGTTCTGAAAATTCATAAAATAAGTATCAATGAACTTAAAACGGAATCATCAATAACCGAAAATATGATTCCAGAAACTTACTCCTTCTCAGATTCAGTTTTGCTCTCTGAATCTGTCGAAACAAGCTTTCCTGATTTGGTTTGTTTTTTGGCCACCCTCTTTGGTTGTTTTCTTTTCACTATGGGTGTTTTTTTTATTTCTTTTCCTCTGCAACATAGACAAACATATCGAATTGATACCGGAGACAAATATTAGCAAGAAAAGAAAGGACCCAACTAAAGATACTAACAATCAAGTGAATGAAATTGACCAACACCACTGAACCGAACGCAATTCATGTGCTGAATAAAACGTGATACACATTCAATCATCATGGAAAATATTTCTACATGCAAAAGGACAAGTGAAGACACTAACAATCAAGTGAACGAAAATTACCAAGTCTACTGAACCGAACGCAATTCATGTGATGAATAAAACGTGATACAAATTCAATCATCAAGAAAAACATTTCTGTATGCAAAAGGACTCAACTGACACTTGACAATCAAATGAATCAATTTGACCAACTTTACATTTGTAATTTACTTAACAAGCATACATAAACAGTTTTCAGCAAAGAAAAGCAAAACTAAACCAGATGAACATCATACAATCACATAAATGAACATCATCCAATACTTACTGGCTTTCAGATTGGCTTGTGTTCTCTGAATCCGTCGGCACAGGCTTCCTTCTTTTGCTTTCTTTTTTAACCACCTTCTGTGGTTGTTTTCTTTTCTTTGTCGCTGTTTTTTCAATTTCTTCTTCTTCTCTGCAATACATAAGAACAAGCGCATAAGAACAATTTTAACCAAATACAACCAAAACAAAATCAATATGAATATCAAACTTACTAGTTTTTGGATTCACTTCTGCTTTCTGAATCCGTGGGACTGCTTTTAGTTTCTCTTGTTGTTTTTGAATCCGTCGCATCAATTTTTTGTTTTTTAACCAGCCTCTGTTGTCTTGTTCTCTTGGCTGGCGGTGTTTTGTCGGATTCGGATTTGGATTCAGATTCTGAAAAGTGTCTTCTTCCGAAGAAGAATCCTGATCAATAATGTTCTTTTGTTCTTTCTTCCTTTTTCCTTTCTCTTTCCCCTTCAATAAAGTTGGTTTCTTCTCCACTTTCTTTCTTTTTGTTTTTTTCTCCTTTATTTGCTTTCTATACAGAAGTCCCTAAAACATAACTTATTTAATTAGCAGAATATTTTAAAAGCATCTGAAACGAGCAAATACGCTAACAATGAGGTGAATCAAAATGAGCACAAATACTGAACCGAACACCATTCATGTGCTGAATAATACGTGATAAACACTCAATCATCAAGGAAAATATTTCTGCATGAACAAGGACTCAACTGAACACACAAACAATCATTGAATCAAAATTACAAACCCCACTGAACCGAACAACATTCATGTGCTGAATAAAACGTGATAAACATTTAATCATCAAAAAAAATATTTCTCGATGCACAAGGATTCAAATGAACACACTAAGAATCAAGTGAATCAAAATTAGAAACTCTACCGAACAGAAAGAAATAAAGAACACATTTCATTCCAAATCCTAGGAGAAATAAATAAATTATAACCTAAAACACAAGCTTATTTAGTTAGCAGAGTATTTTAGAAGCATTTGAAACGAAATTTTAGGGGAAAATTTTTGTTTAATTTACCATTGTATTCGTTGTTTCCCTGAGAAATCCGGTCAAGCATCATCTTCTTTGTCCAGTGAGCCACCCACGGTGGCGGGGGAGCATCAGGTCCAATCCAGCGAGGGAACTTGGTTTCATGGAAATAAATCATCATCAAAACAAAAACATAGCCGTCAACAAACTGTTTGTTTCCCTTTCTCTTGTTTTCAATTCCCTTCCTCAAGAAGTTGAGCACATGATTTGCCTAATCCCACTGTCGGATGTTGTCCATACGAAAGATAGGCGGCTTGTGGATTGGGGAGGCCATGCTTACCATCGTCGGCAATAAGAAGTACTTCTGTACGAAGACAACAAAAGTCCTCTGAAATTTTTTCTGGTTCTCCTCCCCTTCAACACTCATATCCAGGACAGACTTTGTCAAAGACGCCAACGTAACACATTTGAGGCTGTCAAATATTGCCTTATCTGCCTCATTCAGTTTGCCATACTCAACCTTTTCAGGAAAACGATTCCCTACAATATTTTAATAGCAACAAATCAGCAAAAAAGGTTCAGTTTAATTTTTTGTACCCCAATGAACCGAAATTAAAGGAAGCAATGAACCGAAAATAAGCAAAAACTCGAAAGTGTATTACTGCCGTGATTTATGCCTAGCGTAGCTGCTATCTTGCAAGGTGTTATGTATATTTTGTCGTGGAGAGTTTTCAGGCATCTATGGTATTCATCATAGCAATCAATCAATTCTCTCAAGAGGGCATGAGAGACATTCATTTCCGGGACATGTGCCAGCGCACCGAATCCCATTTCTTCAACTATATCTTTCTTTTCCTGATTCAAATTCTTGAACATTGTTGCTATTGCCTTTGTTTGGAATATGCAATCGTGAGTTTTCTGTAAGGTTTCAAAACAGAATGTGACGATATATTTATAATATAAAATAGATTTTATTCGAATGAAAGAGGATAAATATATTTAATGTGCTTACGTTATAGCGCGGCTTGTCCTTCTTTGTCACCATTGTCTTCTTCATTTTTGTTGTAAAGTCAAAAAATTTTGGTCAATACTTCACCCAATACACCAACAAGCATAAGCATGCATATGTTAATCAAGTGAATGAAAATGTCCCAGCCCACTGAACCGAACTCCCTTGATGCACTGAATAAAATATGATAAATAATAAAACAGCTAGAAAAGCATTTCTGCATACAAAAGAAGCTAGCTGGACACACTAACAATCAAGTGAATCAAAATTAGCAACCCCACTGAACTGAATATAATTCATGTTTTGAATAAAAAGTGATAAACATTCAATCAACAAGAAAATTATTTTTGCATGCAAAAAGACCCAACTGAACACACTAAGAATGAAGTGAATGAAAATGGCCAACTCTACTTAACCGAACGGCATTCATGCGCTGAATAAAATGTAGTAGGTATTCAATCATCAAGAAAGACATTTATGCATGCAAAAGGACCGAACTGGACACACTAACTATCAAGTGAATGAAAATCACCAAGCCCACTAAACAGAACACCATTGATGTGCTAAATAAAATGTGATAAACATTCAATCATCAAGAAAGACATTTATGCATGAAAAAAGACTAAACTGAACACACTAACAATCATGTGAATGAAAATCACCAAGCCCACTGAACAGAACACCATTCATATTGTGAATAAAATGTGATAAACATTCAATCAGCAACAAAGCATTTCTGAATGCAAAAGGAGTAAACTGAACATACTAACAATGAAGTGAATGAAAATGGCCAACTCTACTTAACTGAACGACATTCATGTGCTGAATAAACATGATAGAGATTCAATGATTAAGAAAGACATTTCTTCATGCAAAAGGACTCAACTGAACACACTAACAATCAAGTGAATGAAAATGAGTAACTCCAATGAACCGAGCAACATTCATGTGCTGAATAAAATGTTATAAACATTCATTCATCAAGAAAAGTATTTTTGCATGCAATAGAAGTCAACTGAACATACTAACAATCAAGTGAATCAAAATTAGCAACTCCACTGAACTGAATGAAAATAAGAACACATTTCATTCCAAGCCCTAGTTACGCTGTAAAAATAGAATCAGAATACGTCGATCTACTAAACAAAGCAACTCTATCCAGTAAACCTAAAATGCAACTAGGAGAAACGCGATATTGCAAGATTTAAAAGGAATAGTAGTTTTTCTCATACCTTCGTCAGTCTCTGTTAATGTGGTCGTTCGTTTTTGCTTCTTACTTCCGAAATCTTCTCGCGATTCTTCTTCAGTAGCAATTTTCACAGAGAACGTGAGTGAAGTTCGAGTGATTTTAGGGAGATTCGAAGAGAATGAGTAGTTTCGTGTGTGTTGAAGAAGAATGAGCATTTTTTCATAATGAAGCGCGAATGAAATAATGGTTTCGTGTGTGTTGGGCGCGTATGTTTCACGTTTTATTTAATGGTATTGGATTTTTTTAGTGTTAGACCAGCTTGGATGGACTTAGATACAAAATTACATGGATGTGTAGCATGACTGATATTTTGATTAGGTAACTTGTCCTAATAAAAATATAATCACGATGTTTCGTAGAAGACTGAGGCTTAGTTTGGTAAAGCTTTTCGAAGAGGTGCTTGTGCTTTTTAAAAGCTCAAGTTCCTCATTTTGTGTTTGGTAAATCAAAAAGATCATGTGTTTGTGCTTACAACTTTTAAAATATCGGGGTGCTTTTGAAAGCACCTAAGATAGAGCTTTTCAAAGTTGACTTGTACTTTTCAAAATTTAAAAGTCTAATATAACCTCATATGTTAACTAATTTTCAAATTTAATGCTTGCATTTATGTCTATTATAGTATTTTTAAATTTTAAAAGCTATTTTACCAAACGCAATTGTTGTTGCTTGTGTTTATTGAAAGCTATTTTTAATTTAATTTATCAAACATAAATGTTATAACTTTTAAAAAGCCATCTTTTAAAAATTAATTTTTATAAACTACTTTTGAAAAATAAAAGTTTTATCAAACTAAATCTTAATTGGCAAAAACATAAAAGACAAATAATCACCCTTTTCGCATACACTCATTATGTGAGTCATTAGTCCATAAGATTTTCCTTAAGCATGCGTGACATAATTAAACACTTAAAATACTCTAAAGGGTTTTCTCTAAGTCATATAAGAAAACAAAATTAAAACAAGACATGAGAAGAACTGTACTATACAAAGAACAATCTTTTGGGCTTGCAGTCCACCTCAGAAATGGAAAACGCATAAAAATGAACTTCAGGAATACTTTTCATGTAAAAGTAAAACGAATAGTTTTGACTTCAAACATCTTTTAGCATGTTGAACAAGCAAAATATTTGAAATATGTTCCTCTCCATTGTGCACACAATAGTATGAAACCGTCTTAAATAAGAAAAATATCGTACTTCCAAAAATAATTAAGCATCTTTTTTATCCAAATTACGGAACGATATGAGAGTAAAAGAATAGATTTCTAATGGATAAAAAACTCTCACTATATATACATATTTAAATTTTAAAATTTAAATACTATTTTTATTTGAATTTTATGGTTTAATAGATATCATACTCTATAACTCTTTTCCTATTAAAGAGTTATGATTCAACTCTATTAGGGATACAAATCAAAAAACTAAATTCTCCCTATCATTCTTTATGAGTACAGATACCGCTTCCGCACTATGATAGTAGCTACTAGCTATTTGAACACCTTAAGCTGCCGCATAGTTTTAAGAGTAAACACTAACCATTGGATTATATATTTAATCACATCTGAATTTTCCAAAATTAGGAAGCTAATCAAAACAAAATGTCACATAATGCAGAGGTCGAATTAACTAAAATTAGCATGCATATAAAGTTATTCAATATACATAACAATATAACATACATAGTTCCATAGATTATATGATGATATACTAGTTAACGACTTAATGTATGATTAATCTACCTAATTTCTTTACTAAATTGTAAGTATCGAAAATTTGTTTTCAGGATGCATCATTCTCAGATATCTATATAAAAGCATGTTTATAACTGCCATGTAAACAAGCATTAAGTAACTGGTTAATCATTAATCTCTTCAATTAAACATTTCCCTTTGGTTTCTGCTTTGTTGTTTAACTTTTGACCTTTACCACTCCACTGAGATTCCATGACTGATGCCTTTTCTGTTCTTACAATGGCTGCTAAAGAAGACCACGCTTCCGGAGGCTGTTCATGAACCCAACACATGATGAAATAAATCTTTCTTTCTGCATGCCGAATAGTACTTCTAATCTCATCTTTCCTTGAATTTCTTGGCTTTTCTGATTTGGCCACCTTCCCCGCTTCTTGAACCAATCGATGCATATCGCAGAGGGCACAAATCAAGGCAGAACTTCCTAATTCGAGCAGGCTGATCACATCATCAATAACACCAAAACCGAATTGCAACCCGCCCATGTGACGGAACGCCGGAGAGCATATCTGTTGCAAGCAATGAGAGAGAGCTTCCAGTACAGTCTCTGGCAGACCACCTTGACCCAACACTGACGACACGCTGAATACAACCAAAACAGATCCTAACGGGTCTGACCTCCAATCTCCATTGTATAGGCGGAGAGTGAAGCAGTAGCTATATAAGATATCGACTAGGTGAACCGTTAAAATGGGCGACGGCTCCTTAGAACTAAGCTGGCTTACTGGAGGAAGTGTAGTTTCCGGACCAAGAGGAATTTTGGAGGAATCATGATTTTCAATATCATCTTCCAGCTCCTCCTCTGCAAGTGGTTGAACAAGTTGAGTTCCTTCCTTACTAAGACGGATTTTTCTGGCAGAAAGTTTTGACCACCATGGTTCCCAAGGTTTGATCATCTTGCTCAATTCACCAGAGGCAATAGCTCTTTGAAATCTTTTCTTCTCTTCAACAGATAAGTCATCAAAACTGATTTCTTGCCCTGTAATTAGGTACACCCAAATCAGCATAATCTAACAGTTAAATGGCCATAAAATACAACCAATAAGGGTGCAGAATTTGATTTATACAACATATCAACATTTACAAAATCCACTTTAACTGAGTTGACAACAGAAGAGAAAGGGGGTGGGGGTGGGGGTGGGAGAAGCATTACAAAAGAACTTACCAGACAAAATTTTCTGCACTATGCCCTCAGATAGTGTTGAATCTGCATAAGCAAAGAAACCAGTCGAAAAGAATCAATGACCATCTATTATAGTATTCTTTTGTTCATAAATAAAAAATAAATAAATAAAGGTTTAGGGTTTAAGGTTTAAAGAATTAGGCATGTTTGGATACTGCTTATTCTAGGTTTAAAGAAGCTAGCAACTAAAATATTCTCACATAAGTTTTGGAAGGAATAAAAGAATTATTTCAGAATTAAGCTGTTTCCAAGTATTCATAGTAATTTTCCTCCTCTTTCTGTACACTCCTTTATACTATATGACTTAATACTATAGAATTATTTTGAATTTATTACCAGCTTCTGTTGTGGTCCTGCTCTGTGTTCATTCTCCTCAATTTACAATCTGCAGTTTATTTGGATATTTTCTAGCTCTATTACTTTTATTTTTTATGAAATATGTACAATAAGACAAAGAAAAGTGTACAAAGCAGCAGAACAAAAGGTAAATCAAATACAAGGGAAAATTAGCACATTACATAACAACGAACATCAACATAATTCTCCCTGACAACCTTGTAAAAAGAAATCTGCTTGACAATGTACAACAAACCACCTAATCTTATCCCAGAGAAATCTTTGTTCCAAATTATTTTGTGCAGTGCCACATACCATCTTAAGGTTCTTCACAAAATTCCAGACCTTATGGATTATCAATTTATCAGATTATGAGTTATGACGTATGCACTAAGCTTTTTGTGATCTTTATCAAGGAGAGTTTTGAATAATCATCTAAGAAAACCTCAGGAGAAACCAAATGTGGTTTACGACAGAGCCCAGCATCATGATCAACAAAGAGAAAGAACCTCAGAGAAGGCAACTATCAAAAAGAAAATGACTGCAACAAAACCAATCTGTATTATGGAAGCAGCAAAAATGTTTGACTTACAATCCTCATTGTCATCTATGCTATCATCCATTTCCTCTTCTGAATGAAATCTTTTCAGTATGTCTAACATTTTATGTTTGGTTTGTTCATCAGGCTGGATCTGCTGAAGCTCCTGAACTACATTTTCTCTCATGAAGGATTCCGTACAACAGAGACTATGAGACTGTAATTTTACAATAAAAAAGTATTTAATAATTACTGCAGTTTATCAAAAAGATCAAGATAGAACATTTATAGAAAGAGCGTGCAGACAACAGCATTTTGCAAACCATCCATGCCCTAAGAAAATTATAACCAATTGCCGAGTGAGACCATGTCAAAATATTTGGGCCACAGGCAAAAGTAAAGTAGGCATAATAAATGCACATGAAGAGAAACAAGCAACACCACTCGTATAACAACCTAGCTTGATATCCTGTTTCTAAAATATGCATGGAAAGCCAAAATTTAGACAATGCTTTTACAGAGCGAGTCAAACACAGCAAAATGGAAAAAGAAGCCAAATGCAAATGTAAACCATAATAACACAACATAGCTGAAAACCAGATAAACATGAGATCCCCCAACAGTAAAACCAGCGTGCAAATAATTCATTCAATAAATATTTTGTGCTCAAAACATTTGTAGCATATATATTAAGGTTAACATGCCATTTCCATAACACATGTTGGAAAATAGAATAGTTGATGAATGATGCCAGTTTATAGTTTACTCACATCTCAATCCTTATCAGATACTTAAATACCAAACTCAAATGGGCATATAGGTAACTTACTTTGTAACAATGGAGAGAACAGTATCGTGAATTGCATCTAGGACAAGTGTACTGTGAAAATTGCTTCTGACATCTGTCATTATATGAAAAGGAACAAATCAAAGAAGCTTCATCAGTTTATCAGGAAACAGGGGGTTTGTTGCATATCATCAAATGATATCACGGTACTGAACTCAAACCAAACCATTGATATAAAACTCAAGGATCTTAGACCTTATGTATCATGTTATAAATTTCACAGCATTACTCGTGTTATAAGAGAAACTAGAAATTTAGGTTTCAAACAACTAATAAATTAAACAAACAAAAAGGAAAAATAGAGAGAAATTTTCTGATCACCATGACACCTTAGCATACTAAAACTCTCGCACGTGAAGATGATATAGAAAGATAGAAGGACTTACACATGACAAATCGTCCGCGAAGGGTTCAGCGAGGGAGCAGAAGATTTGTCTGACGTATATATTGTATCATCCATAATTGAAGAATTGCTGGCCAACAACTTATTTATGTTCAGCTACAATTCTCTCCTCCTCGAATCGAGTTTAGGTTAACAAAGACTCTGGGTTCAGAAAGCAAATCTAATGTAAGCAACTGTGGATAGAGTTGCACATGCCTAGAAATTTGGTTTAGGTTAATAAACCAAACTGGTTTTATCAACAGGTTTTAAAAATAAAAACTGATTTTTGCACAGAAAAACAGCATTTTTTTATCTATAAACTGATTTAAAAAAAAAAACTGGTTTTTTATTTAAATATAAAAAAGTTTTTAACCTATAAATTAATTTTCGACACTTTAAAAAAATTAATTTTACCTTTGACAACATCTACCTCTCAAAAGTCTCAAGATTAATTATCATTATGACTATTTCCATTACAATCGAACAATATATTGCAACCAAAAAAAGGCCAAATGGTTCTAGGATATATCCAGTAGCAAGATACCATAAATAAAAGGAGAGCAATATTAAGATATACCAATATTAAGAACAGTGATGAAGAACAAATACTTGCCTAATAGAGAAATTAAAAATCAAGTGAAGTTAAGAAGCAAGTGAAGTTAAGAAATAATACAAAAAGAGTTGAAATTTGGAGTCATGTCCAACACTTTTTTCCCTTAAAGAAGAGCAAAAAGAGTGGCTTCTATCAAGTTTCAAACAGATGAATAACAAGCATAAAGAAGAAAGTTTGAACAACCAGAAAAGCTTAAAAGCCATGGATCTGTTGGCTAAGTAACACAGGTGTCACCATTTGAAACTGAAACATCATGTTCAATAAAACTTCATATAAAATGTAGAGCTAGGAACTGCATAAATTTGATGAAAGGTATTCGTACAAATTTCATTAAGAGGGAAACAGGGAAGTTTGATGAGTGAAAGTAAAATTAATTCTAGTGCTCACAACATAGTGATTGAACTTCGTTAAAGCATCAATTTTTTAACCTCAAAATCATGACCTAACAACGTGTTCACTAATAAAAGGAAGCTCTCAGCATACAAAAAATCATAGGAAAACGGATACAAAATATATATTCAACAAAATCACAAAATCAGTCTTTGAAAAGTTAGCAGACCGCGAATTTGACAGGGATTTTGATTCCTTGAACAGCAACTCTTGCATGATTCATATGGACACCTGCAACATTTGATTAAACACATCAATCAAAATCATTACAAATATGAGTATCTATATAGGAAAACAATTTCAAAAAAATGCTATTCATAAATCATCACCTAGAACAAATCAACTTCAATAAGAAATGTATAGAATGTGGCTTATATGTCTTGGGCCAAACAAAAGGACAAAAGCCATGTGCATATACCACAAATGAAACCAAAGCCAAGAATTCAGCAAACAATAAGACATAACTCATTACTCAAACAATAAGTTCCTGTTTTAGAATCAAATCAACACACCTTCCTTATGCTTTGAGGAAATCAAATTTGGCAATAACCATTTTATAAAAATAATAAATAAAATATAAATAAACATACTAAAACATAATTATAATATAATTTAAATTTTAAAATATCATTCAAATAAAAAATATTACATCAACCACTATTATAATATCATTCAAAGTTACAAGCCAAATAATAAAAAAAATAACTAAACATAAAATGCTAATATCAAAATTTGTCATCAATAATTAAAATCCACAAAAACATAAATTAAGCAACGTAACAAATTAAAAAGATCAAGAACATAATAAAATAAGTTATCAAAACAAGTTAACTCAGCAATTCAACAACGAAATAAGAACTAGAACTGCAATCTACTAATTAAAAGAAACACCAACTAAAACAAGATCTACAACCTTCATCCAGTCATTGTTATGCACAATTATTTTCAATTTAACTAAATACTCAACTAAGTGATTAAGCATAAAAAAAAAACTAAGCAAGATCTTGAATGAATAAACTAAATCATACTAATCTAACCAAGCAAAGGAGGAAAGGGATGTCTCTGAATCTGAACTACAAATAAAAAAAAAAAGATAAGAAAATAACCATTACTTTCAGTATGAGACTCTGAGACGTGAGCAATGAGCAGAGTATGAGAGGGAGAAGGAGCGAGAACGCCGGTGATAAGAAGGTGACGGGCGACGGTCGACCAGGCGATGAGCACGACGACCCACGACGTGTGACAGACGACGAGCTACCAAGAGAATATACAGGCGGACGCACCGATTGTTTAACGGACGGCGGCGCTGAGTCGAGCCTTGCGGCGGTGGGGGAGACTGTAACCTAGGGTTGAGAGTTGAGAGAAAAGGGACTGAGGATTGATGGGGTAATGGCTCAGGAGAGAGTGGCTGGAGATGACAATTGCGATGACGGGGTGACACGGCAGTAGCTGGACGGAACAAGCTAAATCACAGAGTGATGGAGGAGCTTGAAGACGAGATGTTGTTGCGAGTAGTGCGAGTGAGTGAGTGCTCAAGGACAGGGGAAGAGGATTAGGATTTTGGTGGAAAATCTAAAAACCGGCCGAATTCCAGTTTGATTCGACTGGTCTGTTTCCAACAAATTCAGCAGTCCAATAACGATGTTTAGAAAGGGCGGTTATGACTTTTGTTCGAATAAAAAACTTCACCAATTCACAATTCGACCGACCAATTTAAATCGATTTTCAGAACCTTGCAAAAAATTCGCATAATAACTTGCGAACCTTGTGGTTGAGGAATAACTCGCCCACTCTTTTGGACAAACTACATATGACGTCCAAAAAAAAAATTGTGTCTTAGTAAATAATATTTTTTATGTTTGGTAAATAAGAAAGCTCATGTACTTGTGTTTTTACCTTTTAAAAATTAGGGGTATTTTTAAAAGCATCTAAAGAAGAATTTTTTTAAAAGTTGGCTTGTACTTATTAAAATTAAAATATTTAATATAATATTTTTTAATTTTAAAAATTATTTTACTAAATAAAATTATTATTGTTTGTGTTTATTAAAAAGGTATTTTTAATTTAATTTATTAAACACATATGTTACAACTTTTAGGATTATAATTTTTAAAAACTATTTTAATATAGATAAACTTTTTTTGTTCATTTTTATTAGATTCAATGTGTGAACTGTGAACAACACCCCTGGTTTATTCTAGCTAGCAGACAAATAAAGGACGTGTAAATAGTCAAAATCGTCTCTGAAATATATCTTGATCTCTATTTTGGTCCTCGAAAGATAAAGTTAATCGAAATTGTCTCCGAAAGAAATACGATTAGTTACGTTAGTCCTTCCGTCAATTGGATGATGACGTAGGACTAATGCCACGTGTCAAGTCAGTAACACGTGGCATGCCACGTGGCACTTGACATGTAAAAATGTTATTTTATAATCAAAATAGTTCTTGAAAGTTCAGACGCAAGTCATTTTCATCCCTAAAATTTTAAAAATTAATCAAATTAATCCTTATATAAATAATAGAAATGTAATTGACAAACAAAATATTAGTAATGGTATCTTTTCTTCTTAAAAATATTTTCAATAAAATTATTTCTCTCCTTTAATTCTTGTCAAAATCTCTCTTATTCTTTTCTATTCTAAAACATTTTCCTTATATTATTACATTTTACTGGAATATATATATACTCAAAATTGAAATGTCGTATGTATTTGTTAACTTAAACAAAGTTATATACTCAAAATAAAAATTTATGTATGTTAACCTAAACAAAGTTAATAAAATTTATACATTTTTTTTTCATTACGGTATTACTTTCATTTATAGGTTAATATACATAAGTTTTGATTTTGAGCATATAACTTTATTTAGGTTAACAAATACCTACATTTCAATTTTGAGTATATATATATATATTCAAGCAAAATGTAATAATGTAAGAAAAAGGTTTTAGAATAGAAAAGAATAAGAGAGATTTTGACAAGAATTAAAGGAGAGAGATAATTTTATTAAAAATATTTTTAAGAAGAAAAGATACAATTACTAATTTTTTGATTGTCGATTACATTTCTATTAAAATTAGTAGTATCAAAAAATATTTTAAATTTAATATTATAAAAAAAATAAAATAAATTATATAAGGACTAATTTGATTAATTTTTAAAATTTCAGGAATGACAATGACTTACGTCTGAACTTTCAAGGACTATTTTGATTACAAAATAACTTTTTTACATGTCAAGTGCCATGTGTCATGCCACGTGTCACTCTAACACGCCACGTGTCACTAACCTAACATGTGGCATGTCAGGTGTCACTGAGTTGACACGTCAACCAATCATTCTGTGACACGTGACATTACCAATCGTATATCTTTTGGAGATGATTTTAATTAACTTTATTTTTCGAGTACCAAAATGGAAATTGGAGTATCTTTGAGGGACGATTTTGGCTATTTACTCCATCAAGGATAATGAACGAGTATGAATATGAGCATAGGAGTAGAACGATATGGCGAATAATAATATCATCACCACATAGTGTTTTTGGAGAAAAGAAAGAGGAAAGGTGGAAGGACTTATGTTAAAAGTGAAATCACATTTATTCTTCAATAACATACTGCTTACATAATATTTCCATCCCCTTCAAAAACTTCAAATTGTAAAGGAACTTCTAAGTTCTAACACAGTAACACCTATTATTCCATAACCGGATGCATTTCTTCACACCCCAAATAACTAAGTGTAGTACATGGAATACACCGACTACAACAAACAATAACAAAAGGGCCTTTAAAAGATACGAAAACCAATTGTCGACAATACGGCCATCTACAATCGCATCCCGCGTAATCAAAACAATGCCGGCAAAGTAAGTCAGCAAGAGAGTTGTAAGAGTGATCCACATGCCAATCAGTAACATCCACATGGTGAATATGTTCTTCAGAGGGAGTCCACTCACAAGTAAAAGACCCACACAAAGCGATGCAATGAAGCAAGTGGTATTGCATACCAAGAAAAAAGTATAGTAGTCACTTTTAGTTAGAGATAAAACTGCTTCTCCTGGACATAGCTGATCCGTTCTATTGGGAATTGAGCAGTCAAATAGGTTACTCTTACTTTTATCGTCGAAACCTACCTGGAGCACGCCACCAGGTGGATTCAAAGCGAATTGAAAGGTGATAGTTGCGATAATGGAAACCATCACACCCAGGGCTGTTTTCATATCCTTCAACCATTCATCCTTATCATATTTAAACCAATCCAAAATCTTACACCACCACGCTGTAGCGGTTGTGGATGATGTCCCTCTTGGTTCACTCATTTTGATTTATGATTAAAGTCGTTTCACCTAGCGGAGCAAGTAAAAGAAGCCAGTTATTCGATACCATACCAGCAGTCATCGCATAAATTTTTATGCAAAATTCTCTTCTATATTCTAAAAATTATTTATTAAATTGAATACATATGTTGTATATATACTTATTGTTAGTTTTACACTAGTCACGTAATTCTTTCAAATTTAGCAATTGCGATTGTAGTCCAGAAATTGCAAAATATAAATCATATGTATTATTTTATAATTGAGTAAATGTTCTTTTCGATCCTTAACCATTTGTTCTGATGAACTTTTCATCTCTTAAGAAATCTAAAAATCTGAATGAGTTCCTATCTACTTTGATATATTTACATTTCAGTCCCTGGTTAGGGACCGAAAAGGACATTTATTCAGAGTAGATAGAGATTGGAACGTACATATATCAAAATAGATAGGAACCAATTTAGATTTTTAAATTTTTTAGGAAGTAAGAAGTCTATCGGACAAATTGTTAGAGATCGAAAAGGACATTTACTCTTTT
>NC_029793.2:17407436-17409039 GCF_000816755.2 Arachis ipaensis
TTAAATCCCTAAAAATACAATTAAATTCTTAAAAAAATTAGATTTATTGTTATTATTATAAAAAATAAGTTTTATTTCTAATTTGTTAAAAAATTAAAAAATAACTGATTCATTAATACGTTTAATTAATAATAATACAACACATAAGCATTTTGATCTGTCTTTAATTTTGTCGCACTTTTCAAGAATTTTTTTTATCAACAACCACACTAAGTGCATAGAAAAATTACACAAATATGCAAATTGATTAAAAGAGTACCAGAAAATAAACACCATACGTAAACTATGGCCTTTTTTTAATCATTGTACCACTGTTTTACAAATAATTTATTAAATTATTATCCTTTTAAAATATATTATCTGCAGTGACAATTTGATAAATAATTCGGAAAATAATGACAGAATGATAAAAAAAAATCCCATAAACTATAGCATAACTCAGAAAATATCTAATTCTAGTGTGATAGATTGAGAATGAATTATGTGTATCTTTTCCCGGTTGATGATGCAAGTTTCAGTAAATTTTAGTTTAGAGAAAGAATAATATGGGAAAAAAAGAATCTCTTCGCTCTCTGCCTTCTTTTAAATTAAGAAATTTTGATATTTTAAGTTTTGGAGAAAAAGACAAATTAAACTATGACTCTCTCACGATGAAATTTTCTCGCTCCAACCAAGTGGGAGAAGGTTTTCTTAATGGGAAATTTAGAAAAACGAAGAAAGACAGAGGATCGATATCTCCTACTCTCCACTTTCAGAATTAAAATCTCCTATATGATTTCTATACTTCATGAATGCCCAAATTTGACAAATAAAACAAACACTATTAATTCTATTTGAGAGTTTTGGAAAGTCCTGTACCTTGTTTAGTCTTGCTTTGTCTTTGGTAAGTGTAAGCCTGTAAACAAAGGCTTTTGAGAGATTAATGTAATTTAGAAGGCCACTAAGGTTCTTATTTATAGAGAATTTTATGCATAGAGGTGGACAGGTGGTTGGTCCTCTTGATTTTCCATATTCCATATTCTATATCCTATCACAGTACGTGGTGGGATTTCTCATGTGCTCAAGAATTTTTTGTAATGTGATTTTCAATTAGAATAATTCTCCACATACAAGCTGTTTTTGCCTGATTGTGGCCGAACTATAATTCATTTCCGTGAGATGGTTGGCCGACTTTCTTGATAAACCACGATGTACCTTAGCCACCAAGTGAAATAAGGGGGAGCACCTGCAAAAAGTATTCTGACACTCAAGTTAATTAACGAAAATTATTAGAAGAAAGCTTTTAGCTTAGAACGATGATCTACCTTTCCCAACTCTAATTGCTTCCTTTTATAACTAGGAGATGATAACGACCATTTTTTCTGAATTGATTATTTTTTATGTAACCGAACAAAGGTCATTTATTGTCATAAAGTCGGCAGAGCTAATGCATCGATTATAAGGAGATCTGCCAAGTTATAACTCGTAACTGATGTGTAACGGTCATATCACAGCCCTCAAACTTAGCCTGGACTTAAATGAGGCAGATTGAACTTTCAAATTTACGTGGCCGAGTTATAGCTCGGCATGAGGAGCCCCCAGGTTAACTTGACTCACTGTATAT
>NC_029793.2:17409227-17422279 GCF_000816755.2 Arachis ipaensis
AGGTGCGAGTTCCTAGGTGGGCTTCGAACCGTTGGAACTGGACTCTTGATGAAGGGTTGTGATGTTAACTTGGAACTGAAAAGTTTTTATTAAATGAATGGTCAAAATTTTATTTCAAGTTACATTGGCGTAGGGATAGAGCTGCTGCTTTAACTTGTTCTTCTTCTCAAAGAGTTTTAAAGAATGAGAAAAAGAGGTTAGTAACAATACTCCTGTACTCCTTACCTTTTCTAATTTTTGCTATTTGAGAGAAAGAAAATGGGTGACAAAAAGGGAAAGGCTTTACCTAAGGTAGAAGACGATGGGTCGTACGAATGGGTTGATGGGGATGTGAAGATAAGGGCTTTTCTTTTTTTCGACAAAGAAAATGTTGAAGGGTTAATTTGGCAAGGATAGTGAGACCTGGTTTTCATATCGAACTGATGCCATGCAATCGCATGGATCGTGTTTTTCACAGAAAGAAAGATTTCGAAAATTTTTTATGTATAGCTGTGTCCCTAAAGAATTGTTTGTTAAGCTACCTTTTACAAATTTCAAATGTGACATATTGAAGCAAATGAACTGTGCACCCTCTCAGGTCCATCCTAACGGATGGACATTTGTGAAATGTTTTGAAGTTCTGATGGAATTTTTAGAGATTGAGCCTGACATAGAATTATTTTTTTCTCTTTTTCAAGCCAAGGGTGTCTGGAAAGGCCTTTGGGTTAGTTTGAATAGTACCCCTGAATTTTCTATTTTTAAATTGTACAAATCTTCTTTCAAAGATTTTAAGGAAATGTTTCTCAAGGTAAAATCGGTAGATGAAGAATTTTCTTTTTACCTAGACGAAAACCTTGGCGAAAAGTTTCCCCTTTACTGGTGCTGCCAACCTAATCACATATTCGGTCCTGAACTTATAACGCCTCGGAACGAATGTATAATAAGCTTCCTGATGGAAATGGTTGACCAAGGTGGTTTAATATCTGTGTCAGACTTACTTCCGTGGGAGGAAAATAGGGCGTCTGTTGTAGAGTATTTTGGTGAGGCACTATTGTGTTATTTGATCTGGATTGTATGCTATGTTGCAGTGTGCTCACTGAGCTCTTTTCTCGTCTTCCTTTTTTTAGGTGGGAAATACCCTGGAGTTTTAATATCGAGCATGAGAGCTCGGTTTAAGATGAAAAATTTCGAAGGGTTCTCCTCAAACCCAGAAAAGGTGGAAGGTGAGGCTGAAGTGAATCAACCGCCGTGGAAGAAAAAAGGGATTGTTTTCAAGAAGAGAAAGTCTGATGTAATCAATGTGGACGAAGGAGAGAAAGCGATTGAACTTAGCAAATTAGCAAGTTTTACTGTTAAACAAGAAAAACTTCACTCTTTTGAGGAAGAAGGTGATGCGTCGTCAATATGGGACAGAAAATTTCCGTTTAATGTATTAGCGGACGAAGTTGTTCAATCTGCCTCAGACATGACTCGTATTGAGGAGGTCAGGGATGTTGGTATAGACCAATTCATGCAGGTCAGTTAAGCTTTTATATTTGTACTTTTGTCAAAATAAACATTTGAAGGATTAAAGTGTATCTGTGTTTGATTTGTAGGTTTTGGATTTTCGGTTAGCTAGCATAGGCCGAAGTCAAGAAAAAAGGCATAGAAAAATGCTACAGAGTACTGTAGAAAGTGCTGATCTAAAAGAGCAGCTGGAATCAAAAGAGACTATCCTAACCGAATTAAGGAAAGAACTTTTTGTTGTGAAAGAGAAACTGAGACTTGAGAAAGAAGAGCATGAAAGGGCTATAGAATCCCTAGGAAAGAAAGAAAGTGAATTTTCCACTATGAGTGAGCAAATTGTTGAGGTGACATTAAAGTTGAAACAGATCGAGTCAAACCGAGAAGCTGATATCCTCGATGCCTTTGCTAAAGGCTTTGAACGTGCCGTCATTCAAGCAAAGTTCCTATGTCCGGGAGGTGATTTTACTGCTATAGATTCGAGCAAGATAGTTCGGAATGGCCACTTGGTTGATGGTGAGGAAGTCGCAGAAGAGGGCGATGATAACTTGGTCGATTAAATTATTAGCTTTATTTTCAACTTTTTGTGATTTTGTGATGGCTAAGGGATATGAACAATCCTATAAAAACTGTTTATTTTGAATAGTGCATGTGGAATCCTATTAAGGACTGTTATATTATACTGTTTGGTTTCCAATTGATATATTTCTGATAAATTAGGATATGTTTTAGTTCTAACTTTTGTATGTATCCCTAGTTAGGGTCTGATTAGTGTAGTGCGCCGATGAAGAAATTATCAGCTTCCGATGTGCGCATGAGGTATCAATGCGACTTTAGATTTGATTAATAGCCCTTTACTGCGGTAGTAAGAGTCGATCAGTAAAAAGCTTATTTTGGACAAGTACGTTGAATAAAGATGAGTCGTAGCAAGAAGAAAAAAAATAATTCTTATTTAATGCAGTATCTTTACAAATGGAATTAGGTAAGCTAGCCTCGTTAAAACCTCTTTGAGCAAAATCCGACTTTGGGAAAAATCTCAAGGTAGGAAAAAGAGTACCAGCATTTTGCAATTTGCTAGCTATAGTATTGCTTCAAGGAATTAACATTCCAAGTGCTAGGTAATATCGTGCCGTCTAATTGCTCCAGACGATATGCGCCTTTGCCAAGCACTTGATGAATTCTGTAAGGGCCGTCCCATGTCGCGGCAAGTTTGCCGTGCAAAGGGGGTCTTCGTGTTGCTTCAGTTTTCCTCAATACCAAGTCACCGGCATGAAAAGATCTCGGCATCACCCTTTTATTGTGGCGTTGACCTATTCGCTACTGTAGGGCTTTGTGACAAACTGCCGCTGTGGCTCGCACTTCCTCAATCAAATTAAGCTCAACTCGTCGAGCATGGTCATGATCCTCGCCTTGTGTTCTTAAAGAGCCTTGTGATATCTCGATTGGAATAATTGCATCTGATCCATACACCAAACGAAATGGTGTTTCTTTAGTTGTTGAGTGTACTGAGGTGTTATACCCCCATAGAATTTCTGGAACAAGTTCGGCCCATAAACCTTTAGCTTCATCGAGCTTCTTCTGTAGAGCTTGGAGGAGGACCTTATTCGCAGCTTCCGCTAAACCGTTTGATTGAGGATGATCCACCGAAGAGAAATGCTGTCTAATCTTTAAATTCTGCAAAAAGGTCTGGAAATTATGGTCGGTAAACTGGCGACCATTGTCAGTTATGATATGCCAAGGTATACCGAATCTGCAGATTATCTTTTGCCAAACAAATGATATCATTTGTGCTGATGTAATCTTAGCTAGGGGTTGAGCCTCAATCCACTTAGAAAAATAATCAATTGCCACAACTAGATATTTTACCTGTCTCGGGGCAGTGGGGAATGGTCCGAGGATGTCAATTCCCCATTGATTAAATGGTCAGCTTACCGTTGAATGGTGCAAATTCTCGGCTGGGATGTTAATAATCAGAGCATGCTTTTGACAGTGATCATAGGTGCGGACCTTTTTCTGAATGTCCTCCCATATGGTCGGCCAGTAAAAACCAGCACAGAGAATCTTCTGTGCCAGGCTTCTTGTCCCTGAGTGCATCCCACAAATGCTTTCGTGAACCTCAGCTAGGGCTAAGTCGGCCTCTGACCTGTCTAAACATTTCAATAGTGGTCGAGAGTAACCTCGCCTGTACAATTTGTCATTCAGCAGTGTAAAGAAAGATGCTTGTTGTTTAAACTTTTTAAGGTCTTGGACCCCTAATGGAAACTCTCCACTTTTGAGGTATTGAATGTATGGTTGTTGCCAGCTATCATCAGTATCTATATGAAAAGTGCCGATTATATTTATGCTCGGCTCATAAAGGGTTGACTGCAAAAGTGAGGCAGTGTGTGACTGAGTGGTAGCTAATTTAGATAATATATCTACCCCGTGATTCTGATCTCTAGCTATATGACTAATTTCAATCTTTGAAAAACTATCTATAAGGCTTTTGACAATATCTAGATATTTTGATAGAATATGATCTTTGATTTGAAAATATTGATTTACTTGTTGAACAACTAACAAGGAATCACAATAAACCTGTAGATTAATAACGTGCAATTCGATTGCTAACCTGAGCCCAGCAATTAAGGCTTCATATTCGGCTTGATTGTTACTGGGCTTGAAGGAAAACCGAAGAGAATGCTCAACAACAACCCCATCAGGATTTTCCAGAAGTATTCCTGCTCCAGATCCTTGGGGGTTCGAGGCTCCATCGACGAATAGCACCCAGCTCGTACTTTTTTCGTCCGAACTTAATCCTGTGAATTCGGCAACAAAATCAGCTAAGTACTGTGATTTGACAGATCCTCTAGGTTGATAGTGAATATCAAATTCTGAGAGTTCAATGGACCACTTGATCAGCCTCCCTGCTAGCTCAGGTTTGGCGAGTATTTGGTGTAGTGGCTGGGAAGTTCTAACATTGATTGTATGGCTCTGAAAATAGGGACAAAGCCAAATATGGTTAGAGGCGTCTAGTTGAGAATATCAAGGTTAGAACGAGCTTCTCTATCTTTGGATAACGAAACTCGGCATGCTGTAGTGATTTGCTTACAAAGTAAACTGGTTGTTGCATTTTCTCATTTTCTGCAACAAGAACAGAACTAACTGCCATATCAGTGATTGACAAATATAAATAATTAAATATAATGGTTCGCTGACCTTAGGCTTTTGTAAAACAGGGGATTTAGAAAGAAATTGCTTTAAACTCCAAAATGCGGCTTCACAACTTTCATCCCATTGAAAAGTTGTATTTTTTTGTAAACATTGAAAAAAGCTCAGGGATTTGGACGCCAAACATGGCAGGAATCTGGGCAATGCTGCTAGCCGCCCTGTTAGTCGCTGGACCTCTTTGACGGTTGTTGGACTATTCATATCGAGGATTGCCTGATATTTTTCGGGATTTGCCTCAATTCCTCGGCTGGTAAGGATGAAGCCGAGGAATTTTCCTCCTTGCACGCCAAAAGCACATTTTTCTGGATTAAGCCTCATGTTATAAGCTCGAATCTGACCAAAAATTTCAGCAAGGTCATCAACATGGGATTGGCCGACCTTTGTCTTGGCGACCATATCGTCAACATATACCTCAACATTCCGGCCTATCTGCTGGTCAAAGACTTTATTCATCAGTCTTTGGTACGTTGCACCTGCATTCTTTAAGCCAAAAGGCATGACATTATAGCAATAATTACCGTACTCAGTAATAAAAGCAGTTTTTTCTTGGTTTGATGGATGCATAAAAATCTGGTTGTAACCAGAGTATGCATCCATGAAACTCAAGGTACCATAACTATAAGAATTATCTACTAAAGTATCAATAGAAGGTAGAGGATAGGCGTCTTTAGGACATGCTTTATTTAAATCAGTAAAGTCGACGCACATGCGCCATTTACCACTGTTTTTCTTTACCATGACGACGTTAGCTAACCAAGTCGTGAACCTGATTTTCCGTATGAAGTTTGTGTCAATGAGCTTTTTGGCTTCGGCCATGAACGCGAGCCTTTTCTCGGTTCCGAGATTTCTTTTTTTCTGAGATACTGGTCGGGTTGCCGGACTTATTGCCAGTTTATGAGTGATAACAGATGGATCTATGCCCGACATGTCTTCTGATGTCCAAGCAAACAGGTCGGCATTCTGTCGTAAAAAACGGATGAGTTTTTCCTTCTCCTCGTTTTTCAGAGATGTTCCTACAAAAGTAAATTTCGTTGGATCATCAGTTAACATAAGCTTTGTTAGCTCTTCATTTGGTAGAGGACGATCTTGAAGGTCGGCTCTGGGATCTAGCTCGGCCAGTATTGGCTGTTCGGCATGTATGGAATTTACACGCCGTTCGTTCTTTCTTTTGATAGGCTTCAGGCTTGTGTTGTAACAATGCCGAGCTTCTTATAAGTCGCCATGAATCGTTGCCACAATATTGTCCTGCACAGGAAACTTGACACAAAGATGAACTGTGGAGACAATTGCAGCAAATCTATTTAAGAAAGGTCTTCCTAAGATAAGGTTATAAGGACTAAAACAGTCAACCACAAGATATTGGATATCCTGTGTTCTGGATAATGATTGCTCACCGAGCGTGGTTTGTAACCACATTGAACCCATAACTGGAACCCGTTCTCCTGAAAATTCGACCAAGTCTCCTACAGATGGTTGCAAAATGTTAGTACTTAGCTTCATCTTTTCAAATGTGGCAAAAAATAACACATCGGCGCTGCTGCCTGGGTCCAGCAACACTTTCTGAACTATTAAGTCGCCCAAATGGATGGAGATGACGACAGGGTCATCCAAGTTGGTGTCAGTGCAACTAAAATCGGTCGGGCAAAAGGTCATTTCTGTCATTTTCTGTACTGGTTGAGGATTGTTGGTGGTGTCCCCAAGGGCCAGCATGGCTCTGTACGTGTGCTTCCTAGCCGAGCTTGTGTGTCCACCCCCGGCATAGCCTCCCGAGATGCAGTTAATTATGCCCCTAGGTTGAGCAAGGACCTTTTCCTTGTCCTTTGATGATGATCCTATAGGGGATGGATCTGAGGTAGGAACGGATCTCTTCTGCATATGACCTGCAATAAATTTATCAAGATGCCCTTGCCTTGCTAAACGTTCAAGGAGATCTTTTGCGATCACACATTCATCGGTTGTGTTACCATACTTCTGATGAAATATGCAATACTTAGATTCGTTAACATTCTTCGGCTCAGGATAATTGCCAGCTTTACGAGGGCGTTTAATCAACTTGAAATTTAGTATTTCTTTAATAATGTTGTCCCTCTTTGCATTAAACTGCGTGTATGACTCGTAACGGGGCGTAGGCCTAAAACTCTTCTTATTGTCCCGAGGTTTATCATCGTCTTTAGTGGTTGTTGACTTTTCAGCCTTTCGAGCCTGGCAAAGCTCCTCAATATCTATCTGTCCTTTGGCTTTCTCGCGAAACTCAGCCAGAGTCTTTGACTTGGCTATCGCAATGGCTTCTTGGAATTTTTCTGGGCGTAGGCCTTTTGATGGCATGCAAGTGGACTTCAGGATGGAGATCAGGGATTCTTATAGCTATCTTCATAAAGCGGGTAATGTAGTCCTTCAGACTTTCTTGAGAACCTTGTTTAACAGTCATCAAATAGTCGGAATCGTGCAAATATATCGCTGACGCTGCAAAGTGATCCTCAAATTGCTTCGCCAACTCTTGGAAACGTGAAATTGAATCTGCAGGCAAAGAGCAAAACCAGTCAAGTGCAAGACCATCTAAAAAGGACAGAAAACAACGACATAAAATAGGGTCAGATGCACCGTTAACGATCATAATAAATTGAAATTTCTTGATGTGTTGCTTTGGATCCCCAAACCCATCATACGGAGTTAACGTCGTCGGCAAAGTAAATTGTCTGGGGAGTTGAAAATTCATGATGTCGGCTGTGAACGGCCCTGCCAAATTATCAAGTTCATCTTCCTCGCCCTCGGGTGCAGCTTTGTCATTCCAAGGACCTGCGCCTTCATCATCCTGAGGCGTCTCCGAGACATGTGTCGGCGCGGACTGACACTCATCATTGGTGTGCCGTTCGTGACGATCATTATTGTGTTCAAGGCGAGTGTTGACTAATTGCTTAATTTGTTGCTGCATCCTTTGATTCTCGTACACCATACGTTGATTTGCCTCGGCCATTCGCTGGTTTGCCTGTTGAAGCTCGGTTACCATCCGAAGGAGCTCGGCTGGTGTGGGAGGAGGTACGTCAGCCATTAATAGTTGCTGCGGTATTTGGGGCCTATGAAGAAAAAAGAGTTCTAAATTTTGGGCCCCACGGTGGGCGCCAAATGTTTCGGCCTGGTTGTGGCCGAACTATAATTCATCCCCGTGAGATGGTTGGCCGACCTTCTTGATGAACCACGATGTACCTCAGCCACCAAGTGAAACAAGGGGGGAGCACCTGCAAAAAGTACTCCGACGTTCAAGTTAGTTAACGAGAATTATTAGAGGAAAGCTTTTAGCTTAGAACGATGATCTACCTTTGCCAACTCTAATTGCTTCCTTTTATAACCAGGAGATGATAACGACCATTTTTCCTGAATTGATTATTTTTTATGTAACCGAACAAAGGTCATTTATTGTCATAAAGTCGACAGAGCTAATGCATCGGTTACAAGGAGGTCTGCCGAGCTATAACTCGTAACTGATGTGTAACGGTCATATCACAAGCATTTTTTTATACAAGTCTTTACAAGTCATTTATGTTAACGCACTTCGAACCGTACTGCACGTTTTCACTACACCTTCTTCTTCTTCTTCTTGCTGCACGTTCTTCTTCCTCTTCCTCTTCTTCTTCTTCTTCTTTTCTTTCGTTTCTTACCTTCTCTTTCTCCTTCTTTATTTATGTGCTTTTCTCTCTGTTTTCTTTTTTCGTTATTCTCGATTTTCATTATTTTTTGACATCAAGCTCTGAAATCATTTTTGAAGAAGAAGAAGCAGCAGAAGATGAAGAGGAGAAAGAGAAAGAGTTCTGAATTATGCATAAGGTGTACTTCAACGAATTTTGGGTGTATTTCTTAAATCCTTTGGGTGTAGTTTTGTAATCCTTTGGGTGTATTTCTGTAATCCTTTGGGTGTATTTCTGTAATCCTTTGGGTGTATTTCTATAATCGTTTGAGTGAATTCCTGTAATCGTTTGGGTGAATTCCTGTAACTGTTTGGGTGTATTTCTGTAATCGTTTGGGTGTATTTTTGTAATCGTTTGGGTGTATTTCTGAAGTTCCATTATCTTCAAATTTGGCAAGAAACTCGTTTTCATCAATGTTCTGAAAACCGATTCGAACCGACCGGTCGAACTGGTCGAACCGTAAACCGGACGCCAAAACGATTCGGTCAATTAGCGAAACCGCGAAATCTGAAATCCAGTGTTAAATCGGTGAACCGGCCGATAACTGGTCGGTCGAACCGAACCGTGACCCGGCCGATTTTTTGGCAAAACAGCAAAACGCTGCCGTTTCTTGCTCTGAAACCCTAAATCAATGTTCTGATCCCTAATTGCCTTCACAAAATCACAATTCTCATCGAGCTTCAGAATCAGAGAACGCCATCACAATCTCACACGGCCACACGGGTTTGTTGTCGAGCAGTCACCTCCGTCGCGCAGTCACCTCCGTCGAGCAGTCACCTCCGTCGAGCAGTCACCTCCTTCGACCAGTTACCTCCGTCGCACAGCAGCCGTCGTTCGTGCTCCACCACTGCTTGGTTCACTCGGCGTCGCTGTCTCCCACTCTCCCTATTGCATGTTCTGTTGAAGCCTTGAAGGTGCCTTCGTGCTTCCGGAGTTCCAGGTAATTTTTTTGTTAGTTATGAACTTATGATTGTTTGATTGAATCATTGAATAACTGCATGTCTCTGTCTCCTGATGAGTTTGATTGAGTAGCTCTTTGATTTTGTGACATGATGAACTCTGAAACTGTGAACTCTGAACTGATCCTGCTAAACTGAACTGGATTTTGTGACATGATGAACTGACATGATGAACTGCTAAGCTATGAACTCTTTGATTCTGTGAACTCCCACTCTTTTGAGTATTTTTTTTAGTTATTTTATTTTTCTTTGAACTGATTACTGAAACTGAACTGATTACTGAAACTGAACTGATTTTGCTTTGTTTATTGAACTAGATTTTGTTGTTTGCTGAATAATTGTGAATAATTTTGAATAATTTTGGATGTTGTTTGTTGTGAACTTGAGAGTTGAGATTATTGGGTTGAATTGCTGGTAATGTTTAGGTATCGATGAAAGTATCAACCAAGAACTACCTAGGAATAATAATGCTGAAACTAATTCTACTTCGAATGAACGTTCTCTTCCTCCCACGACTAACGAAAGTCAGTCACAAACTTCTAGTGTTCGGGGGAAAACTGATCCTGCTTGGAGATATGTTGCTTTACAAAATATAAATGGAAAATTGCATTACCAATGTTTATTTTGTCTGAGTACTTTTGGGGGCAGGGAAATTAATAGAATGAAAAAGCATTTGGCGAAGATAGGTGGAGACATTAAGAAGTGTTCTAAGGTCCCGTATGATGTAGAGAAACAAATGGAAGGTTTATTGAAAGAGATTCAGAAGAGTAAAACTAGTAAAAGGAAAGTAAGTTTCAATGAAGAGGGTACTAATGAGTGTGAGGATGCAATTGATGAAGCAATAGCGCAAGAAGAACAACAAACTCCGAGTCAGTTACCAACTAAGGAGGTTATTGGAGGCGATCCAAAAAAGAAAGCAAAAACTATTATTCCTCCTATGTTTGCACCAAGAACAACTCCGAGAAGTCAACCAAGTCTGAAAAGTGTGTTTCAAAACAAAGAGGCACTTCATGAAGTTGATAAGCGAGTGGCTAGATGGCTTTCAGATTGTACGATTCCTTTCAATGCGGTTATGTCACCCTTTTTTCAAGATATGTTGGATGGTGTTGCTGGCATTGGGCTTGGTTATAAAGGTCCTTCTTATGATAGATTGAGGGTTAACTTATTAGCCGATCTCAAAAGGGAGTGTCAAATGGTTGTTGATAGCTATAGGTCTGCTTGGAAAGAAATTGGATGTACTCTCATGGTTGATGGTTGGACAGATCAAAGGCAAAGAACGTTGATTAATTTTTTGGTTTATTGTTCGAAAGGGTTATACTTTGTGAAATCTGTAGATGCTTCAAGTATGGTTAAAAATACTTCAAGCTTGTGTGACTTGTTTTCAGAGGTGATTGAATGGATTGGACCTGATAATATTGTTCATGTAGTAACAGATAATGCTGCGAACTATGTTGCTGCTGGTAGGCTTATTAATAAGAAATTTGAAAATATTCACTGGTAACTTGTGCTGCTCATTGCTTGAATCTTATTCTAAAAGATAAAAGCAGCATGCCACACATTTCTAACCTTGCAACACGTGCTTCGAAGATTATGGTGTTTGTGTATAATCATATGGTGTTCTTGTCCTGGCTAAGACAAAGAACTTATTGGAGGGAGATTGTTCGTCCAGGTGCAACTCGTTTTGCCACTGTCTTCATCACATTGATGAGTATCTTTGAGCGCAAATCGGATTTACAATCATTGGTTGTTGATACACACTTTACCGGACACAAATTAGGAAGGAGTGCTAATGGTAGAGCTGTGAGTGCAATTATCCTAGACAATAAATTTTGGGATGATTGCTTTACTGCATGCCAAATTGTGAGTCCGTTGATTAAATTGCTGAGGTTGGTAGATGCCGATGATAAACCATCATTGGGAATTGTTTATGAAAGTATGCTGAGGTTAGAAAATAGAATCAAAGAAATGTTCAAGCATAGGAAAGCTGCATATCAACCTTACACAGAGATTATCAACTCAAGATGGGACAAACATTTGAAAAAAAATCTTCACGCAACAGCTTATTTCTTGAATCATGGTTGCTTTTTTTCTGAAAATTATAGAGAAGCACCTGATGTCATGCGAGCTTTACTTGATCTTGCTACATTGCATTGAAAGGTTAATAATTTAGATTTAGTTGTGGCAATGAAAGAGATACACATATATAGAGATCGAAAGGAAAGCTTTGATAGGCCTGAAGCTGTTTGAGCTACAAAAAACTTCAACCTGGTAATAATATCTGTTTGACAATAAGCTTTAGTTATTTACTTATTTTGTGTTTTGGTTTCCTTAATTTGATAATTAATACTTGAGATATGGGATTGTAACTTGTAGATGAATGGTGGAGGTTGTTTGGTGGTTCTACTCCATACTTACAAAACATGGCAGTTCGCATTCTTAGCCAAGCATCTGCTTCTTCAGGGTGTGAAAGGAATTGGAGTCTTTTTGATCAAATTCATACAACAAGAATGAATAGATTAGAGCATGATAGGCTAAGTGATATTGTGTATGTTACATATAATTTGCATCTTAAATCCAGGTAATATGTATTTCATCCTTTCATTTCATATCATTAGATTTTGTATAGTTAATATACTAAGCTTGTCATATATTGTATTTAATTTGTTAGGACAGAAAGAAAAAAAAGAAAGCAAAAGTTGCAATATGATCCAATCGATATTGAAAGTATTGATATGGTTGTTTTTTGGGTGACGAAAGAGGTTATTGAAAAAGAGTCTGATCTTCTAAGTAATATTAAAGACTTGCTTGGTGAGTATTATAGTTTATTGATTAGACAATAAATTACAATAGCTTTGATCTTTAATTTATTGATAATGTGTTATATTTTGTTAGATGAGATTGATGCTGATTTAGATCAAGGTGGTGGTGGTAGTAGTAGTACATTTTATGCTACACCACTTGCTTTTTCTAGTCCAAGTAGTGGAAATGAAGGTGATGATATCAATGACACAAATCTGCAGCAAGTTATGGAGGATTTTGATGATTGATGACAAACTTGGATCATTTTGATGTTGCTATGTTATGTTTGATTGGTTGTTTTGTTTTTTGACTTTTGAATTTGTATTTGAATGAGATTATAACATTCTGGTTGATGTAGTACTTTTAATTTGAATAGTATTTTAAGGTTTACATTAGACTATAATTATATTTTCATGTGTTTATTTATATTTTATTTATTATTTTATTATGGAGGAGAAGAAGAAGGAAGAAGAGGAGGAGGAGGAGAAACGCGAAGAAAAATGACAGTTGTGGTTTTTATGGAGGAAGAAGAAGAAGATTCGTTCATAATGCATGGTGAGTAGTGCGCTTTGGAAACAGGAAGTGGTTGAATAATGTGCGTTTATTTATTCTTTAATATGGGAATGTAATACGTGTGTTTTGTTGGACTTGTGCCAACTTGTAACACTTGTAAACCAAAAAGACTTGTATGTGTAACAGCCCTCTTTCAATTATACTATTTTGGTAATGTTTAATTATTCTATTTGTCTTTATAGTTTTATCGATTTTTAATTAAATTTTTATATCTGCGTTTGTTATTTTTGTAGACAGAACACAAAAATATGGATAATAAATATCTAAAACGTATTTTAATAGAAAAATATAAATACTAAACACAATATATTCAAAATAATTTTCTTTATTTTTGTGTCTATTTATA
>NC_029793.2:17422424-17422877 GCF_000816755.2 Arachis ipaensis
TCACCCTTCTTTCGCAACTGGGAATAGTTAGGCAATAAAAAAGGAATGAGAGATAAGGGAAAATTGAAGAGGATATACGAGATATGATTTTGTATAATATTTTAGTATTATTCATGTGTATCTAAATATAATATTGGACATTATATTAATATCTTGTATATCATATCTAAATACAACATATAAAGAATAATTTTTAATGAAATATTTTGTCTTTATTTTAGTATCATGTTTTGTCCTGTCTACAAAAATAAATATAACCTATCGTAATAAAAATATTAAAATTAATAAAATATTCTATTAAATAAAATAAAATTTTCAGTAATATGTTAGATTTATTCTTCTTTTTTAATGAAATATTTTGTTAATTCTAATGTTTTTGTTATAACAAGAACTTGATCACAAAATCTGATATAGTAAAAAACTCAATCAAAAAAATTAAAAAAAAGTATAAGA
>NC_029793.2:17422944-17423964 GCF_000816755.2 Arachis ipaensis
CTATTTCATATTAAATTATTATTATTATTATTAGATGAATCATGCTATTTATTTTAAGTGACTTGCATGCTAACTCAAAACTCATTTATCATCATTGTCGAATGAAATTTTAATAAAATTATATTAACATTTGAATAATTAAACAATAAATGAATTATCAGTATATGCATCAATATTCTTTTCTTCTTCTTTATTTTCTTTTTTCTTTTTTTTTTATTTTTTTAACCTTTATATCTAAAATGATTAGAGACGACCAGCATCATAAAATAATTAGACCGAATTAAAGATAAATAAAAGAGCAATTGCAGGTATTCGAAAGAAAAAAAGATAACAAATAAAAATTTGATAAAGGTTTATAGTTTTCAATAATTTTTTTTATTATTAGTTGGATTTTTTATTACTTATTTGAATATTAACGCTTTTAAAATTATTAAAATGTATGTTCGTAAAAATTAATTTTTTTTCAATTGTAACACAGGCTTTTTTACCTATATACGCACAAAAAATTCATTTATTCCCAAAATGCGCATAGGTGAAAATTGTTCTCAAAATGCGCAGCTCCATTTCATACATGGCGACCACGAAATGGATTTTAACACCATTTCAGGCTAGGTGCCCACGATATGGGAGCACCATGTCAGGTACACCAGGCACGAAATGGAGATCCCATTTCATGGGTGGTAGCAACGAAATGGACAGATCAAATCAGAGGCGACAGACGCGGACAGACCCTTGGTGCGTGTTTGGATTTACGTTGGTCAAACTGGAGTTTAAATAAAAGTGATTTTATAGAATTGATTTTGGGTAGAAGTGAGTTTGTGCCAACATGATTTATGTTTGGCAATTTTTACCAAAATTAATTTTGATAAAATAAATATTGTTTGGATAATATTAGTTAAAATCAGTCCTAGATAAATAATTAATTAATTACTAAAAAATATAATATTAAATTATAATATTATTTTTTAAATATATTTAATCTTTTTATATATATTTTTAGTATTTTTTATATAATATTTT
>NC_029793.2:17424560-17425813 GCF_000816755.2 Arachis ipaensis
ATTAAGTAATTATTTATCTAAAAGTGATTTTAACTAATATTATCCAAACAATATTTATTTTATCAAAATCAGTTTTGGTAAAAATTGTCAAACATAAATCATGTTGGCACAAACTCACTTCTACCCAAAATCAATTCTATAAAATCACTTTTATTCAAACACACACTAATGGTCTGTCCATTTCGCGTCTGTGGCCCCTGATTTGATCTGTCCATTTGGTTGCTGCCACCCAGGAAATAGGATCTCCATTTCGTGCCTGCTGTACCTGATATGGTGTATGCGCATTTTGGGAATAAATGAATTTTCTGTGCGTATATAGGTAAAAAAGCCTTGTAACACATCTAAAATTATTAAGTTATATAAAAAATATTTTTGAAACATATCTAAAATCATAAATCTAAAATTTAAATTTAAACATTTAAAATAAAATTAATTTTTTTATATCTTATTCGATAAAAACTCATCTAATATTTCTCTTTTTTTTAATAGTTAGATTTTTTCGTTACTTATTTAAATATTAATGCTTTTAAAAGTATTAAAATGGATGTGTATAAAACTTCGTTTTTGTTTTCAATTGTAACAAATCTAAAACTATTAAGTGATACATAAAATATTTCTGAAACACATCCGAAATCATAAATCAGAAATTTAAATTTAAACGTTAAATATAAAATTAATTTTTTTATATCTTATTCGATAAAAACTCATCTAATATTTCTCTTTTTTTTATTATTTGTTGAATTTTATCGTTATTTATTTGAATATTAATGCTTTTGAAATTATTAAAATATATGTTTGTAAAAATTGGTTATTTTTTCATTTATTACACATCTAGAATTATTGACTTATATACAAAATATGTTTCAAACATATGCAAAATCATAAATCCAAAATTTAAATTTAAACGTTAAAAATAAAATAATTTTTTTATATTTTATTCGATAAAAACACATCTAATATTTTTTACTTTTTTATTAACGTTTTTAAAATTATTAGAATGAATAATTAAGCTAAGTTTTTTAGATCTTATTCAATAAAAATATATCTAACATATTAGTTTAAAATATGATCTCTTTTAAGGACTTTAGATGTGTGGGTTAATAATTAAAACCCTTAAGATTTATTTTTTAAATTTTAAAATTAAAATCTTTAATTTTACTGAATTTAATTTTTGAATATATATTTAAATAATACTTTGTTAATAATTAAAAATGCTAAAATTGAAACAGAAATTTTAAATTTTAATTTTATTC
>NC_029793.2:17425996-17426881 GCF_000816755.2 Arachis ipaensis
TAACTCTAATAAATTTATTTATGAAAAAACAAAATTGACATTCTTCTATCTATGAAGAAGAGGGTTTAGATAGACAATACTATTTCAATACTAAAAAATTATCCAACATTCTATATTATCTTTTTTAATTAACGTAAATCGAAAATTTTAATTATGAGTTTAACTTTCACCTCATTTTCAATCTTCAATCTCCAATCTTCTTTTACTATCTTATCTGATCTTATCATTCACCACTATTTTAGTCCATTCACCTCACTTATATATCTACACATAAACAAATAGAAACAAGAGGATAGAGAAATCGGAAATGGCAGCAACAACATTGGAGCTAAAATGAAGGTGTTTAACGAAGAAAAAATTAAGAGATGACAGTGTAACAAGGTGAATGACGCCCTTGGTGCAAAAGTAGACTCTGATTGCGGTGAAGAAACGAATTGATTATGAGGTCTATAGGAAGAAGAACAACGAATAATTTTGTGTTATTTTGATGATTTTGGGTTGCTTGTGGAGACAGAGAAAGATAGTGTTGATGTTGTGCCAAAGAATTTAGATTGGAATGAAAGATGCAAAGAGAAAGATGATGATGCAACAACTGAACGAGTGTAGAGATGAGGTGCTAGTGAAGGGTTAGAAATTGCCAAATTGGGAATAGGTGAAAGTTAGAGTTGTGATTGAAAATTTGGAGTTAGGTTAAGTTAAAAGGAATAATGTAAAAATTTTGAATATTTTTTTAGTGTTTAGATAGTATTATCTCGAAATGGCAATGAGATTCTATAGGGGTGGATACTCTTCTTTCGTTTCTTGTTTCAGTTTCTGTTTTATTATTGTGACGGATCCTTATTTATTTTTCCTTTTAGGGGAAGTAAATACTCGTAAATATCTATG
>NC_029793.2:17427008-17433370 GCF_000816755.2 Arachis ipaensis
ATTAGTTATTTAAAATTTAAATATTATATATATTATTAATTTACTTTTTGATAAAATTTTAAAAAAATATTATTAAACATACACTTATATAAGGATATTTAAGTAATTTTAAACGAAAATTTTATAGATCTCCGTGGGACTGATACTTTAATTCCCCCTCTCCTATTTATTCGCAAAGACGAGTTTCTATTCCATGAGAATTTTGTGGATCCCGTTAATTCTTTCTACTCGAATAATTCGTGTAGATATTTGTGAGTTTAGATTTTTTGCCATTTTTAAATTGTTTATCGGAATCTATCATTTATGAATATAATATCAATTTTATTTTCTTCCTTTTTAATAAAATTTGTTAATATTCTGAACAATTTTTATTTATAGAAATTATAATTTATTTTAAGTTTCAATTTCAATTAGTTTATGAAGAAGCACTCATCTCTATTTTTCTTTTGTTTTTTTGTGTCCGTGGGATATTGATACTCTCGCAACCCTCAACCACTAACAGAGCCTTCCGAAAACGAAAAATTGTCTTTTACCAACACTTTAAACTCATCCTATCCTTATTAGGCTAGGCAACCATTCATTTCCTCTATATAATAATTCATCAAGTTCGAATGCTATGAATCAGTATCTTTAATGAAAAAAAAAATAGACTAATACAAACTTAGATATAAGATAAAAATAATAAAGTGTAAACTACTATTTTTATCCATAAAAATTAAAAGGGTTGACATATTTATTTATAGAAGATAAAAATTATCATTTGTACTTATAAAAAAATGATTTTGTAAGTAAAATTACCCAAACCTTAAATAATTACATAAAATCTCCAAACTACCTTTAGTGAGTCTCATCCTCTTCATCTTCATCTAAACTGTGAACTCTATTGCTGCAGCACTCTCCCCTTTTCGCACTCTCTCTCTCTTTTCTTTTTACTCTATCTTCTTTAATCGTCCCTCTCTCTCTCTTTCTCTCCTCCCTCTTCGCAATTTTTTCCTTCCTCTTCTTTCCCTTCCTTCCTCTTCTTTCCCTATTGATGTCTCTCTCATCTCTGTTGTTATTCTCTCTCTTTTGTGTATTAATGGTGGTTCCTCCTTTTGTTGTTGCGAGCTCCATCTTCTCCTTCCCTCCTCTTTTTCTTCTTCTTCTTCGGGAGGTTTTTTGCTTCAGGAAGTAGCAATTCCTCTATTTTCTACAACCACAATTTCTTCAATGTTGAGTTCCTTTTTCAAATGTCGTATCTTCGTCTTCTTCTCTCAGCGTCGCTGCTCTCTTCTCCTCCTAACGATGCGTTTTTGTCATCTCCTTCCAACGTCGCCAAAATCGAATTAATGTTCTGAGTTATTTGCAACGAAAATAGTGATCTTGAATATGAGAAATTGACAATTTTTAGTGAAGGTTCTAAGAAATTAGGATTTTATTTTGAATCTATGCATGTTCTATTCTTCAATTTGATCTGAGTTTGTTCTTTTTTGTGATTTTGAAGAGGATAGTGGCTGGACTATGTTGATGTTCAAGAGATGAGAGAAGAAAAGTGAGTGAGTGAGAAACTGCAGATGTGACTTTGATACGTTGGAGACCAAAACCCTAAAGTTACCATTTATATTTAAATCTGATACCCATGAAACTCTAAAGTCCAAATATAATAATATCTCTGATTTTATTCTCATTTATTTTCAAATCAAAATCACGATACTAATATACTCAACGACATAGATCAAATTTGGATGAGAAAATTCATAAATTACATGCGAAAATAATCTCATGCATGCCTATTTCCAACTAGTCCAACTTTAATAAACTTTATGAGATTATGAGTCAGAGTGAAAACAAAACTAACTCATTTATTTTCAAATCAAAATCACGATACTAATATACTCAACGACATAGATCAAATTTGGATGAGAAAATTCATAAATTACATGCGAAAATAATCTCATGCATGCCTATTTTCAACTAGTCCAACTTTAATAAACTTTATGAGATTATGAGTCAGAGTGAAAACAAAACTAAATACTTTATTTCTACAAAAATATCTATATTCATAAATTTTTCTAAATCATATGAGCATCTAAATGCACACTTTCACTGAAATAATATATCATAAAATGATATGACACCCATATGAATAGTATTCATACGAAAGATCTTGGTTGTTTATTTCTTATAAATCAAATAGGCATGCATTTATGGAGTTTGTGCTAATTTGCTTATTAGACACTTAAAACACTCTAAACTCTATTGTTTAATAAGAATTTAAAATATTAGACTACTAACACATTATCACAAAATCACTCAAGTGGTCTTTTAAATTTATTTTTCATAATTTGTGAGAAGTATTCGTAGTCACCAAAATGGATGCCTTCAAAATTTATTTTATATCCAAATGCTCTTTAATAGAAAGAGTAATAAGTATCTTCTTAACACATTTTTAAAGAATTCTTCTTATGAGCATACGAATATACTTGTAATAGATTAAAATTACCTTGACATCCAATAAAGTCAGAATTTGAATACCAAATGATTTCTAACTTTAGTTTCTGATATTATATGTGTGAACATATAATGTTTTACTCTAACAAAACTTGTTTGTCTACTATTTAATAATCCATATTTAACTGACTCAAATATCTGTAAAAAAAACTAATAAAGTACACAAATTAAATAACTGTAAGCGTACAAATTTGTTATTCATTAGACTACTGTTGAAGCATAATAAATCTTATACATTTTTTAACTTTATAACTTTTTTGAGACATCTTGTAACGACCCAACTTCCAACACGTCATGATCGTACCAAAAACACGACGTTACTAACCTAATTCCTTTATTATCTATTTAATATTGAGCCTTTATGCAATAATCTATCTACATTTTTTTTAAAAGTTAAAACTTTTCCATCTAAAACAAATAATGCATATTCACATACTTAATATTAATAATACACTATAGTATTACATACAAAACCAATTACAAAACCTACCCTTCTGAATAAAACTTCAACTAACAAGACTAGGAAAAAAAATAAATTTTAACGACAACTCAACTTACAAACATATTCTCCTATACTCCTGCACCTTCACACATGTAGCTGAAAGGGGTAGAAATAGGGAGTAAGAACTGGGGAGTTGTTAGTTGTAATACCCTACCACACAGAATCTTATGCTTAAGTCATAAAATAGAAGTGGTGAGGTATTACGACCTCTAAAAATAAAACTTATATATAATATTGAAAAATATTGTTAACTAGGAGCCTTTGAAGAAAAAGGGCTAAATCAAAATCGTTAAATTGAAAGGTGCAACACTCACGAAGCGATGAAACAAGCGGAGAAGATAGAAATAAGCTAACGCGGATATATATATAACTGGCCTGAGCACATAGTATACATACATACATAAAATAGGAGAGTCCCAAAAGAAACCCAAAAGACAAGTTATAGAATCTATTTCTCCAAAATAACCTCTAAGAGGAGTTAATACAGTATATATATAAACAGTGGAGATAATAAGTATCTATACAAGTACATATAACCAAAATAAAGTCCTGAGAGCTAAGGATCTTCGCTAAATCAGAAGCTTCCAGCATGCCTCAGTGAGGAGCCTCACGTCCTGCATCTGAAAACTACAAAATTCGCATGGGTGAGAACCGGAGGTTCTCAGCATGGTAACAGTACCCACATATCTAACATATAATATCTTGGGAAAGTCAAAGGCAATCCTAGAATATCCAACAGATAATTAAAGCTTACAAAATTAACTAAACCATGGAAAAGAAAATAGGCAACTAACTAAGGATCTTCGGTCTAACTAAAACTCCACTTTTCTACTCCTTCAAATCTCCCAACCACCAATGGAACCAAAATACCACAAACACAATTATTACAAACAAGAAAAACCATAAATAGGATTCAAATATAGCAATTAATCAAGTAGCAATTAGTTGCAAACAATTAGGCAATCCAAATAAAACACACCAAACAAGCATATAGATGCATATGATGCATGCCTATCCTAGTGGCTGATGAGTCTCATCTGTCGGTTATAAAGCCAACCAGACAAATCCTGGTAGCTAACCATTGGACTGTCCCCCTGTCGTGTATCCCCAACTTGAGTTATGCTCAATCATAATTATCAACATATATACACAACACCCATACTGGTGTTTATTCACGGGGGCGAGCTCATCCGACACTTTCACAGTGTCCGGCCACACTTACGACATAAGGTCAATAGAGTATCGAGTCTCAACCTGGAGCACGTCGTGGCTAGCCACTGCTTTCACCCAAAGAAACTCGTATCTCAGATAGGTGGAAGTGCAACAATCACAATTTCAATCAACCAGCATATATGCATTCATACTCAGCTATAAATCAATGTTTATCTAAGCCATCCGGCTTATAATCATAATTCATAACCAGCCATAATCTATCATCACATACAACCATTCGTCTCATATTATACACAGCACTTCTACCATCACCCTCAGCAACTCATACTATCATCATCAATCATGATTCATCATAATTTCCTTTTACTTCTTTCACAAGTTACTTTTCTCACAGTTCTCACTAAGCTTCATAACCCAAGAACCACCTATTAGGCTTTAAACAAGAGAAAATAGGATTTTGAACGCTGGAGGAATGCATCAAAATCATAAAATCATGGTTGCTGAAGAATAGAGGCTCGTGTACGCGACCTCTTGCTTGCGCACGCGAGGAATGAAACTAGTAGCCAACGGTCGCGTCGCACGTTCCTCTGCACTTACGCAACCTTAAAATGCTTGACATCTCGCGTACGCGGCATTAACTCGCGTATGAGAGTCTCTCTGCCAGAATCCATTGTTTGCGTCACGTACCAGGTGGTCGCGTACGCAGCCAGGAAAATGAGATTCGCGTATGCGACATACCTCTCGCGCACGCGAGTTCTTGGAGCAGAGATCACTGGTCGCGTCGCATAGGCTAACACACATAATATGCACCTATACATACAAACTTAATATCTAATCACAACAACACAAGTATTTGACTTAGGGTTGGGAATCTTACCTTACCCAAGGATCAAAGAGGCAAGATCAAGCCTTCCCCTCAAACTAATTGGATCTTAAAACATCAAAACTCAAAATCTCAATATTTTTTATCCAAAAATTTTGAATTCAAGGGCTGAGAAAACTGAAATAAAAGCGTGATTTATCTCTTAAATAAATTTATGGACTTTGTAGAGCTCAACGCCATAGTCGCGTGGCCGCAAACGGTGTGACGATCGGAGCTCTGGATCAAAAGTTATGTCACTTTGAATCATAAGTGAGGGTTTGTGCCAAAGGAAGATTGTTCTTCCTTTCTTGCTGCACTTGCAGTATTTCAGCATGCAATTAGGAGAGAGAATGATCTAAACTCACTTTATTAAGTGAGGGAGTTGGGCCCACAGGCCCGGTTTGGATTCGGTTCGGCCCGTTCGACCCAATTTTGAGCCAAATTCTTTAAAATTAATATCAAAATTCTCGTTTTAATTTTCTCTATCATATTAAGTCATAAAAATCACATTTCTAATTTTTTTAAAATAAATTTTAATTTGTGGATTGATTATTCATTAATTAACCAGGTTTTACATTAGTAAGGTCGAAATAGTTAGTTAAGTCCGTTTTAATACTATATCTAGTCAACAGCAACAACCAATAAACACAACAAGCATAATATTAAAGAACTTAGAAAATCAAGCACAACACATACAAAATTACAAGAATACACAACACAAAATATATGCACAAATAATCATGATGCATGTCTATATCTAGTGTAGGCAATGAGTTCATCTGTCGGTTTCTACTCGCTCCGACACTATCCAGTACTAGTTCCGGACATGGCTTTCCACTTGGCACAACTCCTTTGAGCAACAACCTCGCCTTACAGGTATAGTTGTCTCTAACTATTAAATGCCGAACATAACTTCTATAAACAACCTTGTCTTATAGGTGTAGCTCTTTCTAACTGTTGTATGTTAAGATAATCCTTTGTAAGTAACCTTGCCTTACAGGTGCGACCCTCTATAGCCGATGTATCCGTGGAAAGCAACTTTTTCAGTGGAATTACCACCATATCTCTGCTCGTTCTCAACAGCAAACAATCACCTCATCCCGCTCTCAACGAAAAACAACATTCTTGCTCGTTTTCTTTTTTCTTCCATATCTTTTCTCTTTCTTCAGTCTTTTACTTTATTATTTTTAATATATCAAAACATGTTCGCATTATTCACTCATCTTTTCCTTAATGTTGTATGAAAAAAGAATTATAAGATTCTTAATATAACTCTGTATTTTCTAATACTTTTAGAAAATCTTATTATTTTACTTTTCTTTCCTCACTTAATAA
>NC_029793.2:17433397-17460247 GCF_000816755.2 Arachis ipaensis
TTAATATTTTAATATATCTATTTTTAATATCCAAAAACTTGTTTTGTTAAGACTTTAGTATTAAACTTTTAAAAGTTATACTTCAAAGGTCAAACTTTTAAGTATTTTATTCTTAACCTAACTTTTTTTTAGAAAATTACTAGTATATAATGTTTCAAAATACATAAATAATAATCATAATACCAGAGTAATAGTATTTTTTTTATTGTCCAAAACTTATTAACTTGAACTTTAAATAATCTTATTACTCAAAATTTATTAACTTAAACTTTATTATTAAGCCTTTATAAATTATTCTGTATGTTTGAGATTTTTAAAAAATTTATATTTTTATCCCAACATTATTTCTAAATTACTAAAATATCCTTACATATATTATAATTAGTAAAATAATCTTGCATCTTTTATAAAATACCCATTTTATTCATAAATTTCTTAATTATTACCTAAAATACCCCAAAATTTATATAATTATAAAACTACGATTTTTATTCAATTACTATTTAAATCTCAAAAATAAATTTTATTTCCATGATTATATATAACTGGTTTAATTAATCTGTTGGTCACTATAATTTCGCGAAATTTTTAATTAAGTCCTTATACTTTTTTCCTTTTAATTGAGTCCTTGCACCAAAATTTTTTTTAATTGGATCTCTACACTTTTTTTTTCTTTTATTTGGGTCCCTACACCAATTTTTTTTTTTAGTTAGGTCCCTATAAACTACACTTTTTTTTCCTTTTATTCTATGTGACACCTTAGTTCTCTATGCCATTCTTAATAAAGCTGAAATCTCTTTTGCAGATCTTATGATGCATCATATGTATGATTGCATCAAAAGTGATAAAAATATTTCACAACCATATGACATATTTTTAACTTATTTCTTTGAGCATATTGGTGTTGACCTGAACAATGAGACCCAAAAGAATAAAATTTTATCTCTTAAATACGGTGATGCAGTCAAACAGACAAAAAAAAAGAACTAAGACTGTCAAAGATACGATTATGGAAGAATAAGAAGATAAAAGTATCCTTTCTCCGTCAGTTACTGGTACATCAACTTCCAACAAGTACTTGGTAAATGGTATTGACAAAGATATGTTGCAAGAATTTGTAAACCTTACCAAGCAAATAATCAACTCTAGTTAACAAGCTAGAAAACTTGCAATTCAAAAAAAAATTCGTTGAGAAAATCTCAAAGCAGAGTTGAAGTACTTTTAAAGTACTTTGAATCGTTGGAAGACGATCAAACGATGTATGAGCATGAAGAAGAAGACATTCTGGGAACCGAGGATGAGGAATCTGATGTCTAGCTCCTTGTTGATACTAATGCACATGAAAAACTATTTCTGATGTTTCACTTATGTTACTTTGATACTTCTCATTCTATTTGGATAATTGTAATAGATTAGACAATTGACTCTGAACTGATTGCACTATTGATTTGCATTTGGACACTTAACATATTTTGTGCAGGGACTACTAACTCTCCTTGATAACAAAAGGGGGAGAGAGTGAAAAAAGATGAATTGTTGCTTTTGTTTTAAAATGAATTGTTTGGTTAACTCATGAACTAATGGGCTGCTGTGCCGCTGTTTTAGCATGATTTACTTGTGAATAATTGACACTGATTGTTTGAGGTTGTTGTTCTATTTTAAAAGTATTGCTTGCAGTTCTGTTTGATAATTTTTTTATCAATATTAAGCTATTAGTTGAAGCTAAATGATTGTTTTGTTTAGATTAATAGCCTTATAAATATTTGTTAATGATCAGGCTGACTCATTCAGTGCGTAAAACTGATTAAAATAGTTTTTGGATGTATGACATTATTATCATGTAAACTATGTTGATCACAGCTTGAAAAATATAAATATTTAGGGAGAGCCAAGTAAATAAAAGAAAGGAGAAGTTCACATCAAAAATTGCACCAACAAAGGAAAGTTCACTAAAACTCTTCTTATTTCTTTTGTTTTAATTTATTTTATAATATTTGTCATCAAAAGAGAGATTGTTGAGTTTAAAGAATTAATGATAATTAATTGATGATGACCAAATATTAATTATTGGGTTAAAAGTCTAATTATATGTGTGATTAGTTTGTTAATTGTGCATAAATTAATAGAAAACAAAACAGGTCCAATAACAAGATTCAGGCCCACATACACTCATGGCTCAAGGGAATATTTGTTGATTACACTAATAATTTCCCATTAGAAACAAAAGCAAACATTAGGCCAAATCAAAAGGATTGAATAACAAGCAAAGTCTTTAAATGATTCGGCCCAGAAAATTTAAAGATGAGCCAAGCCCATGTTCATATCATTTAACTCATTCATGGCCCATGGGATGAGTTACCATCAAGGGAAGGAAGATTCACTTCCATCTGAACCAAAACATAAAGTAATTGAACCAGTTCTCTCTCTTCTCTTCGTCTCTCTCTTCTCTCTCACCCACGTGAAGCATTTCAAAAAGTAAAGCAAGAAAAAAGAAATTTGTTTAGGATTTGAATCAAAGATGAAAAATGGATTACCAAAATCAAGCAAGAAGAAGAAAGTTAATTAGTTAGAACACTAAGTAAAGATCAAATTTGAAGGCTACAAAATAGTAAACTGAAGATTATATGGAGCACTGCTACAAATCATGGGACAAGAAAGAAACTTGGAGGCAAAGCACAAATGAATAGCTCAAATCTTTGAAGAAATTTGAAAAAGGATGAAAGAGAAGATGGTAGGTATGTATGCATGTAAGGTTCAATCACTACTCTATCTCTCTTCTACGTCGCTGCTGCTGCTGAATTGGGAGAAGAAGAAATCAAAGTTGCTGAAGCTAAGTCTCAAGCTTTAGAAATTTTACTCCTCTATTAAAGGGATAAACAGTCAGAGGTTGATTCAAGCAATGAGAGCATAAAGTTTGGGTTTTCATATCTTACAAAACTATACCTTCTTCTCCTTCATGATTCTCTATTGAGTATTCCGCTTTCTCAATTTTATCTTTCTTTGTTTCAATGAAAAAAGGCATTAATGTGAGGAATTAAGAAAAAACCATTGAGAGAAATGACAAAAAGAGTTAGACTTGGAGAAAAGCCAAATATTTATTTCAAATATTCTTTGTACATTTTTTTGTTTTGTTTTTATGATCCTAAAGAGATTCTCTTACTAAGTTGGATGAGCACTTAGTAGTTGAAAATCTAGGAAGTGAACTAGTCAAATCTAGCTTAGGTAGAAGCTGGGTTTTGTCCCAAATAGAATTGAGTTGAATCCTAGAAAAATTGGTGAATGTAATCTTTGTTAAAGATATTGAAAATTCCATTATTATTATGGTGAAGGTTGGATGTATGCTACATTGCACAAAGTGGTTGAATAAGAATATATGGTTGGGTCACTCTTCCTTCTCTGATTTGATTCTAGTTTTATTTTCTAAGAGACAAAATAAAATTGTCTCCTACTTATTTCATTCAGCAAGACGTCACAATAATTCTACTCTCTCACAATTTTTTTTGGCTCCTCTATTGACAAGAGGCAAAATAAAAATGTTTTCTGAGTTTTCAACTAGAGTAAACTTAACTGATTCTCTATATTCTATCCAGTTTAAAGTAAAAGCAAGCAAAGCAAAAAAAGAGGTTTAGATTCAATTTTCCTTCTCTAATCCACTAATAACCATCAAAGCAAAGTTTAGAGTCTTGATTGTTGTGTTTTCCCAATTGATTTGGATTCAAACTCTCCTGACTGAACTCAAACAACCTTGTAAGATATCCCCGACAGTCTTCTGTAACAATATGTCATCAGTTCTCTTAGCTTACAATCCAATCTTGCATGAGAGGACAATATATTTTGAGTTAAATATTTATTTTGTAAGAAATCGAATTATATAAAGATTGGTGGATATATTCCTGGTTCAGAATAGGTTGCTGATATAATGACTAAACCTCTATCGCAAGCTCTCTTCGACAAGTCGAAAGCAAACTCAGAATTGTAGTAAAGCCTCCCTGAGTTAGTGGGAAGATGTGAGAGAGACTACAAAGTTAGTTATAGTAGTTAACTTATAGTTGTGGTAGTTGTATTGGTATAGGAGTTAGTTATATCAGATAACTAACATCTATTATAAATAGATTCTACACTGCTGTACAAATTATCAATTAATCATCAATACATTTTAGTTCAGTTCTTACACTCACAAATCTCTCTTCTTTCTCTCTGTCTCGGCTTGCTCTACAAGCTTTCTTTCTTCTTTTCTTTCTTTGACTAAATGTTCACATGATATCAAGAGTCATAAAAGATCCATAGAAAATAACATTGATATTGGAGAAAATATAGACATTACAGATAGAGGAGACATGGCAGCAAGAGTTTCGAGCTCCTCAACAAATTTCTCATTATAATCTTAGAATAAACCATTTGTTGTTTTATTGGTGAAAAAATTCTCAGAAAATAATTTTCTCATATGAAGACATCTTGTAATGCTCACAATCTGTGATAAAAAAAACTCGAAGACCATTTGAAAAAAGAAAAGATCCTACTTAAATATGTCTCAACTGAAGATGAAATTTTAAAAGTAGTATCCAAAATATACAAACAGTAAAAAATTGATGATTACAATATCACATCTTGATTGTTTGCATCTAATCAGAGATGGTGTGTATTACCGTATTATCGTTCTCCCTTTTCTTTGATATTAAGTATAACATTCTTACTTAGCACAATATTTTACTCAATGTATGATACTGTGATAGGTACAATATCTTTTACTCTTGAAAGTTTTGCCTAAATATACTTTGAAAGTTTTGCTGAAATATATAAGTATTATAAATTTATAATACACAGAAAGCTGGCATTCTATGGAAATTGTGAATGAGAGCTAATATGAATCATTTATAATAATACTATATAATTATACATGAATAAATAATGTTATGATACTAGGTGTTACTAAATTAACACATGGACAAATTATTTAGGCTGTATTTGGTTATAGAAATATGGACACTAAGACATAAACACAGTGATATACATTTATTGTTTGTTTCATAAGACACAGATTTTGATGGACACGTTGACACACAAACACATACAAAATATATGTATTTAGCGTCTCTCCTAAAAGTACACAATTTATGAGACACAAATATTTACATTTTTACCCCAATTATTTTATAAAATACCAATTTTACCTTAACTATAACCCCTTTTTTTTTATCCCTTTTCTGCTCCTTCCTCTTTCTTCCCACATCCCTCCCCCTTCTCTCTAACATTGAACTTTGGCTCTCCTTCCATCACCGCTTCCATTGCCACCGCCAGAATCGTCGCCAACACCGCCATTGCATCCTCCTCAGTCCTCTCTTCGTCCTCTTCTTTTTCCATTCTTTGTTTTGCCCTTTTTTCCTTTACAAATGCCAGTGACACTACTGCCGGCAATTGTGCCGCCGGCTACGTCTTCATTCGTCGCTTCCGACTTACGACACTGTCGATGATGCACTTCATCTTGTAGATCTGCTCTTTTTTCTTCTTTGTTTATCATTTTCTCTTTTTGTTTTAAATTTTTTTCTTTCAAAAATGTTGTGTGTATGTAATCTTGTTTTCTTGGACGAATTTGTATTAGATTATGATTCTGTAACTTTTTTTATTTTTTTCTGAAAAAAAATTGGTGGAAGGAAGAAGATGAAAGGAACTGAGATGATGAATATAAAGGATTATATTGAGAAGGATAAAATAGACTTTTTAATGTAATTTGTGTTCTGTCTATCACAATTGTCAAACACAAATATGTTTATGTATAATGTACATCTCTTGTTGTTCATATTTTTGTGTCTTTGTCTTAACTTTTGAGAGACAGAAACCAAATGCAGCCTTATGTCACATAGTACCATTGTCTATAATTCTATATGGATATGCCACATGTCACTAATCAACATATCATCATTTTTTACATATGATCAAACTATATTCTAATATATAACGTCGATAGTTGCCATCAATACGTTGTTAATAAAAAATGTTTGAAAAATTAATGTGAGTGATAGAATAAAAATTTGAGACTGAACTGAGACAATTAAAAAATTTAAAGATAAATTTAAAATTAGAGTAAAATTTTAGAGCGTACTTTGAGACAAAACTCGCATAAATACACGATTTTTTTAGGCTAGTCATAATACATTACATCAGCTTATTGGCATGCAATTCATGTCAGCTTGTGCTAATTATACGTATGATATGTCTTCATGTATATATAATGATATATAGTTTTGTATATTAAACATGGTGTTTTGTCGATTTTTTAACAAATCGATGGTGGTTCGATTCTAATAGTTTGGGAGCGAAATCAATTTCTCTGTGCGAGTACCAATTTTCTAGAAGTGCATCAAAGTGTCTTCAATTAGACTAATTTTGATAATGAAATATAAAATAAATTCGTAAAGTTGATAAATACAATTCGGAAATTAAAGTTCTTAAATAAAAAGAAAAGCAATAACAATAAGTCAAATTCAATTGAGAGACTAATAAAAAAGAATAAAGTGCAGAAAAGTGGAACAAAAGAATTAAAGAACACTTGAAGAATTAACTTAATTGAAATATTAAGTTTTACAGAAAAGAAAAAATAAATTGAATAAAAAAGATGGAAGGAACCCTACAGAAAGTGTGACTCGATTGCAAACTCAGGAAATTGTTGAGACGTGAGAATGTTTAGAGTGTTCTTTTTTGTGTGTCACTGAAGTTTCCTAGTATTTATAAGTTAACCTTACATAACGGTAAATCGAATCACATTAATTACAATTAATTATAATTAAAATAAATTACAATTTTAAAACACAATCACCCTTGGTAACTGTTCCCGCTACACGATTATAGATATTCTCCATGTGATTAATTATCCACTAACCTTCTCACTTCTTTGACCACTCGACTAAATCTCCGAAAGTTCTCCTTCAAATCGAATCTCCCTCTCGACTTAGCTTCTTCGATTTCGACAAAGTAATTGGAAACAATTTCCGCGTCAGCAACTCCCAAACTTAGCCTCCTAAGCACATTTTCTCGAAAACTCATATTTGATATTTTTTTATTTGACTATTTCTGATCGAAAATAATTTTTTGATCAACAAATTGCCCCCTTAGATTAATGTGGTTTCCTTTGGTATCATTATCGAAAAGCAAAGCACTTAATCAAAAAACGTCATTTTTCAAATTAATAATAATTGTCATTTAAACCTTCCATTATCACCAGTCCACTCGACACGTCTCCCAAGAGTCACGCCTTCTCTCTCCACCATTCCATCTTCCTCAAGAAGTTACCTCCTTTTGCATTTTCTCTACAGTAACGGTTACAATAACACTTTAAATCCACCGTTCTTACCTCCATTCAATTTTCCTGAATTCCATCATTCTCTAAGCTTTCTTTACAACCTTGAATCTCTTCACAAAACTTTTCAATCTGAGAATGGCTGGCTCTTCCTCACAAATCACCTCTTCTGAAAAAGGTAAAGGCCATGCATCAATACCACCACCTCCACCAGCTCTTCGCATTCTCAATCAGATCGATGATGAAATCATTGATGATCCTCATATTCAGTCCAATGATAATAGGATTTTAATTCCTTTCACAATCGGAACTGACACACATTGGTTCCTCGGACCAATTGAGTCTCTGGAAAAGGTGAACAGGAAGTCTCTTTCTTTCCCAGTGCTGAAGGGGAAGATTTGCTAATAAACCAATCTTTCAATATTTCCCATTTTATCAACCAAAAGACGTTCAGGAAAAACCCAAAAATCAACCCACGAGGATATGACTTTACAGCCTGGTACCGACGTCTCAAACCCACCAAAAGTGCCAGTTGGGGAGCTCTAGGGATTCACGAACTGCTGAGACTCTCTCATTTTTCCTTGACTACACATCCTTAGATGATCGGGGCTATTACATGCTTCTGGAACAGAACCACCAATAATTTTCACCTTTCTTGTGGAATGATTGGAATGTCTCTTCTCGACGTAGCTGCAATCACTGGACTTCCCATCAATCTACCAGATTATACTTCTGAAATACAACCTGAACGTCAATACAACGTCATTTTGAGCAGCTCTTACAGTGATTTCATCGCCCATAACATGGGTAGAGAAGGTACCAGAATCACCGATAATGAACATATATCTTTCCTATTCTACTGGTTAAATGCAATTCTATTTTGTTCTCGTAGCGTCCAAATGTCAAAACTTTACCTTTCTTTGGCCATACTTCTCCACGAAGGTAAAACTTTCAACCTGGCTAAGCTTCTTTTAGGGACACATCTTCGAGGAACTTGGCCAATTTGTTTGTGACCTACGAGATAACAAAATAATAAGTGCAGGAGGCCCTCTATGGCTTCTTCAATTATGGCTCAACGCCATCTTTGAGAATTTCATGACCGAACCCGAGAGTGGTCATACTGACAAGCAGTATATTGAAGGGTTTCGATTATCTGCGTACAAACCCAATTTCCCAAATGCACAATCAGATGAGGATAGGTTTTGGGTTGTTTTCACCATTTTTCATTCTTGTAAAAATTTTGAGAATGAACAATTGAATTTCATTCCTTTTTTGCACCGCAACCGAGGCCCTGTCTGGTTAGATCGTTTGCTTTTTCCAAACTCATATGAAGGAAGTGAACTTGCCAAACGAAGTTGGGCACACCTATTAGCCGTTCAGGTAATCCCTACAGGATTATCTTTACAGAAAAAAGAAAAATTCAAGATAACTTTGTATGCTCCTCACCTGTCCGCCAGACAATTAGGATTTTCACAAGCCATTCCCAAACCTCAACCTCGAAACGATAACCATTTCTGTCACTTCCTTCTGACTACCCAAGAAGACTTCGACTCTTGCCTCGCCATGAATCAACAACGTAGGGATTGTTTTAATTTCATGGAGTATGAACGCAGTTCTTATATTACCAAGTCATGTGTTGAATGGTGGGGTGCCTATTATGCTAGGTACACTCGTACCTTAGAAGAATTCAACAAACTGCAATCCAAACCGCCCCTGTTGCTGAGAGTTCTCTAAAAAGAACTCAGAAAAGGAAAGCTGAAACTGCTCAACCAACACCATCAGCGAAAAGCAGGAAAACTCCCACTAAAACTTCTCGAAAGGTAACTTTATAATTCCTTTCTTTATTTGAAACATATTTCAACTTTTGTCTTTTAAATCACACTTAATTCCGGATTTCTTATCAGTTGATACTGCTTTCATCAACTGAGAGTTTTGAGGAAATCGAATCGGCCAACAAAGACACTCCTGCCGTCTCTTTCCCATCAGAAGATATAGCCGATTCTGATTCTGGCCCTCAATTGATCCGCAGGACCAAAACTTCTCTGGTAACACGATCGTCGCTACAAACTTTACCTATTTTAACATAAAATTTAAACTCACAAATGTGTACCTTTTTGTTCTAGCCTGCCCATGTCACTCACTCAGTCACTTCTGCTGAAGAACTTAACCCATTAATTTTGCCACAGCAACATGGTCAAGAATAGTCAACGTCACACGACTCGATTCAATTTTCAGGACCCAGAGTAATTCCAGCCACTTTCCCACTTTCTTCTCACACAACACAAATAGTGGACCCAACAGCCAATCCTTTGCAACATTCCCCAGCAGAAACTCAAAGGATTGAATCGACTTTACCAGACAATCAGGTTATTCTTTCTGAAAAGAATCTAATAGTTCCTGACTCTGATTCTGCTTCCAAGGCTGCTGACACTACCAATTCAGACTCCTCCAAATCCAAGGTTTCAGAAACTCCACCAGAATTGCAACCAACACCTTCAGACTTGGCACAACTTCAGACTCCTCCATGACCAAAACCAAGCACATCAATTATTCCGACAACTCCATCTAGTGCTACCTTGGATGACTTGACTTCTATTTTGAATAAAATCATCCAGGGAACCAAAGTGCCAATACCTGTTCCAGTCATCTCAAGTTTAGTTTCTACAAGACCTCCAATTGAATTGGATCCTGATACTCGGGAACAACTCCGATTGCTCATCAAGCTCTTGGATCATCCTCCTGCCACATGGGTTAATGACACAATCCTTAATCAACTTTTAACCATCTCTTTTATGCTCCTCTTTTGAACTCCCAACCAACATTCCCAATTTTGATTTAATTCGAGGATTTAAACAACTCATCGAAGAAAGTGTCGCATTCCATTTTCAATTCCAAGAAATTGAAAATCGAGAAGACACAGCCGTATCCAGAATTGAAAATTACCAAGCAACTGCTCAGCCAATCAAAGCTGCTCGTGACGAGTTTGATTTAAAGATTGCCCGTGCTATTTCTATCCAAGCCTTTCATGACCAAGAAGAAGCAAGGCTCGAAGCAGAATTGTCTCTAATTCAAGAACAACTCACTACTCTACGTCAAAATCGGACCACCTTGGCTAGACCTTTGGTTGCAGCTCAGCAAGAACAACATCTCCTTATCCAACAACTTGTCTCGATTGACACTGAGCGAGAGAAAGTCGAACAACAGCTTGAGGAGATCCAAACTGATAAATCTAAACAAACTGGGATGCTCACAACTCTGGAAAATAAAAGGACAAAACTGCGCTCTGTTCTGGCTAAATTACTGGCGCCTTAAACTTTTCCAATTATTTTGTAATGACTTTTGTCTCTTTTAAACTTTATGCATGCTGAATTTTCTATGTTTGCCAACAATAGAAAAGTTTTAAATATTTTCCATTAATTGAGCTAATCACTTTTCCTAACTCGATATCTTTAATTTGATAAGCGTTTCCAGAATATGTTTCTATCACTTGAAAGGGACCTTCCCAACTATGGGACCACTGACCAAGAAATCTCGATTTCTTTTCTATTGGTAAAATAACTTTCAAAACCAAATCACATATTTGAAAAGATTTTCTAGAAATTCGACGATTATAACTTCGAGCAATGCTTTCTTTCTGTCGAATTATATTCTCTAGTGCTAATATTCGCTCTAAATCTAACTCATTTAACTCGTCAAACATTGCATTCCAATAATCATCGACCGGTAAATCGTTTTGTTTCGATACCTTCAAGGTATTCAAATTAATTTCCAATGGTAATACTGCATCATGGCCATACACCAATTTATAAGGTGAGGTTCATGTCGAACCTCTTGGTGAATTTCGATAAGCCATAACACTTGACTTAAAGTCTCATGCCATGTTCGAGGCCTATTCCCAATATGCTTTTTAATCAAGCCTATTAATATCTTGTTTGTTACTTCAAATTGGCCATTAGCTTGTGCATAATAAGGAGTCGAAGTGATCATATTAATATTCCTCGAAGCTGCAAAGTTTTTAATTCTTTGACCAATAAACATAGTTCCTTGGTCAGTATTTAATGTCTGAGGAATTTCAAATCGATGGATAATATTTTCTTCAATAAAGTTAATTATCTCAGTTTGCCCAGCTTCTACTAATGGAATAGCCTCAACCCACTTCGTAAAATAATCAATAGCCACTAAGATAAACTTGTGTTGTCTTGATGAAGGAGGACGAATCAAGCCAATTAGATCCAAAGTCCAACCTCTAAATGGCCATGGCTTTATTATCGAATGTAACTCAGCTGCTGGAATTTGTTGTATCGAGCCATGTTTCTGACATTCCTGACATGCTTTTGCATAATCAATACAATCTTTTATCATAGACGGCCAATATATATGATTTCGATATAATACCCATCTCATTTTCCTTCCTGCCTGATGAGCACCACAAATTCCATTATGAACCTCGCCTAGAGCAACATTCTGATCTTCTCGACCTAAACATCTCGACAAACTTCCATCAATCCCTTTTTTATACAACTCATCAGCCAATAAAACAAAGTTCATTGCCCATAACTTTATTTTTCTATCAACTGCAGTATTGGGATCTTTCAAATACTGAGCAATAAGCTTTCTCCAATCAGAATCCTCCCATTCATCCATACACAGCACTTCTCTTTTTCTTGCTGGCACTAAAATTTGATGGATACTAGAAAATTTTCTAATAGTTTCCAGGCTAACCCGATATCTTGAAGCAATTTGGGCCAATTCATTAGCAATTTCATTATGAATTCTAGGGATATGTACCAAAGAAACCTTCTGAAAAGAAGTTAACATCTCCCAAGCAGTTACTAAATATTTCTGTAACGTTTCATTGTTACATTTAAACTCCTTTGATAACTGCTTTAAAACCAACTGTGAATCTCCTAGAATTTGAACCTCTAAAGCTCCTTTGTCAATTAAAATTTTGAGACCTAAAATTAAAGCCTCATATTCAGCGACATTATTAGAGCAAGGATACTTTAATTCAAACAAAAATTCTGATGGAACACCCTCAGGTGAAATAATAAGGATTCCAACCCCTGCACCATCTTTGTGCTTAGATCCATTAAAATATAATTTCCAATAATTGATTTCTATATCAATAATATTTGCTCCCTGGTCATTCAGACCTTTCAAATTATCCACAAGAAAGTCTGCAATGACCTGTCCTTTAACAGCTTTTGCTGGGACATATTGCAAATCGAATTCCGTTAATGCTAGTATCTATTTTCCCAAACGCCCCCTTAACATAGGGAAACTAAGCATATACTTAACAACATCAGTCTGCGCTATCACCTTTACCGATTTAGCCACCATATAACACTTTAATTTCATGCAAGCATGATATAATGACAAACATAATTTTTCAGTCAGTGAATACCTTGTTTCGATATCAATTAGGACTCGACTAAGGTAATAAACTGCGCGCTCATACCCATTCTCATCATCTTGTGCTAACACACATCCAATCGAATTCTCAGATGCTGCAATATATAATTTTAAAGGCTCAAATGGACGAACATTCGCCATAATTGGGGCTTTGGCCAAATAAGTTTTGATCGAGTCGAATGCTGACTGATGTTCTGTAGTCCATTCAAATTTCGAACCATTCTTTAATTTTACTAGAGGCGCAAACACCCTGGTTTGATCTGAAAGATTTGAAATGAACCTTCAAAGATAATTAATTTTTCCCAAAAACGATTGTACTTCTTTTTTCGATTTGGGTGCAGACAAAGCTAATATTGCATATGCTTTATTCTTATCAATAGCTCTCCCCTTTTTATGAACGACAAAGCCTAAGAAATTTCCTATCGATACACCAAAAGCACTCTTCAAGGGATTCATTTTCAATTCTTTTTTCCTCATAGTCAATAATTCTTTTCTTAAGTGGTCTATATGTTGATTTACAGAAATGGATTTGACCATTACATCATCAATATACACTTCCATAAATTTTTCAATAAACTCATGGAAAATGCATTCATTGCTCGTTGATATGTCACTCCAGCATTTTTTAAACCAAAAGGCATAACCACCCATTCATATTACCTAACGCCCCAGGACAACAGAAAGCAGTTTTGGCCACATCATCCTCCGCAATAAAAATTTGGTTATATCCAGAATAACCATCCATGAAGCTTAGGATTTTGTTTCCTTCTATAGAATCGATTAACATATTTGTAACTGGCATAAAATACTCATCCTTTGGAGTAGCATTGTTCAAATCTCGAAAATCGATATACACCCTCAATTTTCTATTTTTCTTCATCACTGGAACTATATTCGACACCCACTCTACATAACGAGCGGTTCGAATAAATTTGGCTTTAATCAAGCATTCTATCTCTTCCTTAATTTTCACATTGATTTTAGGAGCAAAATGTCTAGGGGTTTGTTTCACAGGTCGAGCATTAGGTTTCAATGCTAATCGATGTTCTACTAACGATCGATCAAGACCAAGCATTTCATGGTAGTCCCATGCAAAACAATCCTTAAACTCATGTAACAAATCGATAAGATTAGTTCAAAAAGGATCAATAAGATCTTTACAAATATATGTAATTCGAACATCATCATGAGTACCCAAATTAACTTCTTCTAAAGGATCTTGAGATTCAAACCCCTTAAAATCATCATCTTCAGTTGTACATTTTTCAAATACCAAAGGTTCCAAATCATAAATACAATCAAAAGTAAAATCAATAACATCATGAGAAAGAGTAGAAACTTGATCTTCGACTGAATCATCATAACTTTTATTCTCTAAACAATGAGCCTCTGCTATTAAATCGGCAGTCCGACTAATATCGTTAACTTCATTACAAGTAATAAAAAGATCATTACTACATTCCACTAGAGGTGTCGAATCAAACATATTACTACTAACAAATCTATTAATCCTATCTGATTCAACTTTATCAGAAGAATCATCTTTATTTTCTAAAGCTTGGATTTTTTTAAATAATTATGCAAAGTTACCAGGTGGTGCACGAAATCACAATCACACTCTTGCGATTCCGCACAACTAACCAGCAAGTGCACTGGGTCATCCAAGTAATACCTTACGTGAGTAAGGGTCGATCCCACGGAGATTGTCAGCTTGAAACAAGCTATGGTTATCTTGCAACTCCTAGTCAGGATATCAATAATAATTCTCAGTTTTAATTGGAATGAGTAAAAGAACATGAATTAAATAATACTTGTTATGCAGTAATGGAGAACAGGTTGAGGTTTTGGAGATGCTCTGTCTTTTGAATCTCTGCTTTCTTATTGTCTTCTTCTTCATGCACGCAAGGCTCCTTCCATGGCAAGCTGTATGTTGGTGGACCACCGTTGTCAATGGCTACCATCTGTCCTCTCAGTGAAAATGGTCCAGCTACGGGTTTCGTAGGGCTAATCATTTGTCGGTTCTCACTAGTGTTAGAATAAGATCTATTGATCCTTTTGCACACTATCACTGCACCCAACATTTGTGACTTTGAAGCTCATCACAGTCATCCCTTCCCGGATCCTACTCGGAATACCACATACAAGGTTTAGACTTTTCGGATCTCAAGAATGCTGCCAATTGATTCTAGCTTATATCACAAAGACTCTGATCTCACAGATTTGAATGCTCTGTTGTCAGGAGAGGCAATCAAACTCGTGAACCAAGAATAAAAGAGATACACACTCAATCTAAGGTAGAACGGAGGTGGTTGTCAGGCACGCGTTCATAGGTTGAGAATGGTGATGAGTGTCACGGATCATCACATTCATCATGTTGAAGTGCGAGTGAATATCTTAGAATAGAAACAAGCGTGATTGAATAGAAAACAGTAGTAATTGCATTAATCCATCGAGACACAGCAGAGCTCCTCACCCCCAACCATGGAGTTTAGAGACTCATGACGTAGAAGATACAAAATTCAGATGTAAAAATGTCATGATGTTCAAAATAAATCTCTAAAAGTAGTTTTTATACTCAACTAGTAACCTAGGTTTACAGAAAATGAGTAAGCTAAGATAGATAGTGCAGAAATCCACTTCCGAGGCCCACTTGGTGTGTGTTTGGGCTGAGCACTGAAGCTTTCACGTGCATAGGCTATTCTTGGCATTGAATTCCAGCTTTTGTGCCAGTTTGGGCGTTTAACTCCAACTTTTATGCCAGTTCTGGCGTTTAATGCCAGAAAAGGGTAAGGAGCTGGCGTTTAAACGCCAGTTTGTGCTACCAAATCTCGGGCCAAGTATGGACTATTATATATTTCTGAAAAGCCCAAGATGCCTACTTTCCAACGCAATGAGAGCGCGTCAATTGGACATTTGTAGCTCCAGAAAATCCATTTCGAGTGCAGAGAGGTCAGAATCCAACAGCATCTGCAGTCCTTTCTCAGCCTTTGAATAAGATTTTTACTCAGGTCCCTCAATTTCAGCCAGAAAATACATGAAATTATAGAAAAATACACAAACTCATAGTAAAGTCTAGAAATGTGATTTTTGCATAAAAACTAATAAAAATATAATAAAAAGTAACTAAAACATACTAAAAACTACATGAAAATATCACCAAAAAGCGTATAAAATATCCGCTCATCACAACACCAAACTTAAACTGTTGCTTGTCCTCAAGCAACTAGACAAATAAAATAGGATAAAAAGAGGATCAAGTTGCAATAGAATCCCAGTATTTTAAGTGAAGCTCAAATTCTAATCAGATGAGCGGGGTTAGTAGCTTTTTGCTTCTGAACAGTTTTGACATCTCACTTTATCCTTTGAAGTTCAGAATGATTGGCATCTATAGGAACTCAGAATTCAGATAGTGTTATTGATTCTCCTAGTTTAATATGTTGATTCTTGAACACAGCTACTTTATGAGTCTTGGCTGTGACCCTAAGCATCTTGTTTTCCAGTAATACTACAGGATACATAAATGCCACAGGCACATAACTGGGTGAACCTTTTCAGATTGTGACTCAGCTTTGCTAAAGTCCTCAGTTAAAGGTGTCCAGAGTTCTTAAACATGCTCTTTTGCTTTGGATCATGACTTTAACCACTCAGTCTCAAGCTTTTCACTTGGACCTGCATGCCATAAGCACATGGTTAGGGACAGCTTGATTCAGCTGCCTAGGCCAGGATTTTATGCCTTTAGACCCTCCTATCCATTAATGCTCAAAGCCTTGGATCCTTTTTACCATTGCCTTTTGGTTTAAAGGGCTATTGGCTTTTTCTGCTTGCTTTTTTTTTTTGCCATTTTTGTTCTTCACTGCTTTTTATTGTTTCAAGAATCAATTTCATAATTTTTCAGATTATCAATAATATTTCTCTTTTTTCATCATTCTTTCAAGAGCCAACAATTTTAACATTCATAAACTTCACTATAAAAAATATGCACTGTTAAAGCATTCATTCAGAAAACAAAAAGTATTGCCACCACAAATAAATATTATTGAATTCTTCTCTTAAAAACTCGAAATAATTGCATCTTTACTCAAAGAATCTACTATTTTATTCATGTTTAATGATGAAGAGAAAAAATAAATTATAGCTTACTTGGAGATAAAAATAAAATTAAAAATAAAGACCCTAATTACTAATATTCATATAATTCTTAAGATAGGTTTTTAATAATAAAAGTTATCATAGAGTTAAGATTAGGACTTAACAACCTTTATTTTGGGAGATGGATACTCCTTCAATCTGTGGGGGTGTCTGGTCCCTCAAGGGAGAGCCTCTGGCGCTTCAACTCCTGTAGCTCACGCCCTTGCTTTTCTTGCTCCTTAAGCAGTTTGCAGAGTATGCTATTTTGATTTTGCTGTTCTTCCTTAAGTTGATCCATAGCTTCTCGCAGCTTGGTGACAGATGCTTCTAGGCGGGTCCAGTAGTCAATCTGAGAGATTTCTGGGAGGAACTCCTGCGCCCTCCTTTTGATGGAGTTATCGTGTACTTGTTGTCCCTCCATTGACTTTTTAGTGATTGGATGCTCAACTGAGATGAACTCATCCACTCCCATTTTTACCCCAGCATCTTTACATAGCAGAGAGATTAAGCTTGGGTAAGCCAATTTGGCTTCAGTGGAGTTCTTATTTGCAATTGTATAGATCTCACAAGAAATCAGATGATGAATCTCCACTTCGTTTCCTAGCATAATGCAATGAATCATCACTGCTCTTTTGACAGTGACCTCAGAGCGGTTGCTAGTGGGCAGTATAGAATGCCCAATGAAGTCCAACCAGCCCCTAGCGACTGGTTTGAGATCTCCTCTCTTGAGTTGGTTTGGGACACCTTTTGAGTTGGTTATCCACTTGGCTCCAGGGAGGCATATGTCCTCTAGAACTTGGCCCAACTGTTTATCTATTCTTACCATTCTTCTATTAAAGGATTTTGGATCATCTTGCAGTTGAGGCAGCTTGAAGACCTCTCTTATTTTGTCAAGGTGGAAGTAAATAATCCTTTCTCTGACCATAGTTTGAAAGGTATGGAAGACAATTCCAGTCATTCTCTGCTTATCTGTTAGCCACAGATTTGAGTAGAATTCCTGAACCATGTTTCTTCCCACCTTTGTCTCAGGATTAGCTAAAATTTCCCAGCCTCTGTTTCGAATCTGCTCTTGGATCTCCGGATATTTGTCTTCTTTCAGATCGAATTTAACTTTCGGGATCACTGACCTCAGACCCATTATTTTGTGGTAATGGTCTGCATGTTCTTTGGTTAAGAACCTCTCTTGATTCCAAAGTGGCTTTGGAGGATTCTCTTTCTTGCCTCTTGAAGTGGTTTGTTTTCCCTTAGGAGCCATGATCTTAATGAGCCTTAGCTCGGTGATCACGGAAAAACACACCAAACTTAGAGGTTTGCTTGTCCTCAAGCAAAAGAAAGGAAAGGAGAGGAATAGGAGGAGAGTCAAATTCGAGTTGTGGAGGGATGGGAATGGCCGAACGTGTATTTAAAAGTGGAGGGGTGGGGTTTCGAACATTTTGAAAAAGATATGATAGAAATATATGATTGGTAAAAAAAAATGAATCATGATATGAAAAAGATGAGATTTTAAAATTCAAAAGACATGAGAAAGATATAAAGAAGTTAAATCTGAAAATTTGTTGATGCATCTCAGATTTAAAAGAAGATATGATGAGTTGAAAAAGATTTGGAAAGGAATTGAAAAGATAAATGAGTTTTTGAAAAAGATTTGGAAGGGATTTGAAAGAGAATTGAAAAGGGATTTAGAAGATTATTAAATTTTTGGAAATTGAATGTGAGTGATGAAAATTTGTAACATGTTTATGCAGAAAATTATGAATTAAAACATGAAAGTTTGAAAAAATTTGAAGTGGAAACAAAATCTCCTCCCCCTGCCTTTTCTGGCGTTAAACGCCTAGAATGGTATCCATTCTGGCGTTTAACGCCCATATGTTGGCCATTGTGGGCGTTTAACGCCCAGTCAGGTACCCTGGCTAGCGTTAAACGCCAGAAATCTTTTATCACTGGGCGTTTTTCTAAACGCCCATGATGCTGCAGGTGTTAAACGCCCAGAATGGTATCTTTACTGGCGTTAAACGCCCAGAATACCCCTTACTGGCATTTTTCGTGCCAGTGAGCTCCTTTTCTCTGCTTTATGCTCTGAATCCTTCTGTAACTCTGTAAACTCCTGCAATTGATAATTAACCTTGAAGATAATTTATATCAAACTCCTATAATTATTATTTAAATAACAAATAAACTTTGCTAATGGCTGGGTTGCCTCCCAGTAAGCGCTTCTTTATTGTTTTTAGCTGGACTTTACTGAGCTTTAATCTAGTCTCAGTTTTGAGCATTCTTGCTCAACATTGCTTTCAAGATAATGCTTTACTCTTTGTCCATTAACAATGAACTTTTTGTCAGAGTCAATATCCTGAAGCTCTACATATCCATATAGTGACACACTTGTAATCACATATGGTCCCGTCCACCGGGATTTTAATTTCCCAGGGAATAATCTGAGCCTAGAGTTAAACAGCAGAACCTTCTGTCCTGGCTCAAAAACTCTGGATGACAGTTTCTTGTCATGCCACCTTTTAGCTTTCTCCTTGTAAATTTTTACATTTTCAAAAGCATTGAGTCTGAATTCCTCTAGCTCATTCAACTGGAGCAATCTTTTCTCTCCAGCTAACTTGGCATCAAGGTTTAGGAATCTGGTTGCCCAATAGGCCTTGTGTACCAGTTCCACTGGCAGGTGACAGGCTTTTCCATACACAAGCTGGTATGGAGAGGTCCCTATAGGAGTTTTGAATGCAGTTCTGTATGCCCATAAAGCATCATCTAGACTCCTTGCCCAATCCTTTCTATGGGTACTTACAGTCCATTCCAGGATTCATTTTAGTTCTCTATTTGAGACTTCAGCCTGCCCATTTGTCTGTAGATGATATGGAGTTACCACTTTGTGGTTAATTCCATATCGGATCAGAGCAGAGTCAAGCTGTTTATTGCAGAAATGAGTCCCTCTATCACTGATTAGTATTCTAGGGACACCAAATCTGCTGAAGATATGCTTCTGGAGGAACTTCAACACTGTCTTAGTATCATTAGTGGGTGTCGCAATTGCCTCTACCCATTTAGATACATAGTCTACTACCACCAGAATGTAAGTGTTTGAGTATGATGGTGGGAAAGGCCCCATGAAGTTAATACCCCATACATCAAACAATTCAATCTCTAAGATCCCTTGCTGAGGCATGGTGAAACCATGAGGCATATTACCAGCTCTCTGGAAACTGTCACAATTACGTACAAACTCTCGGGAGTCTTTATAGAGAGTAGGCCAGTAGAAGCCACATTGGAGGACCTTAGTGGCTGTTCGCTCACCTCCAAAATGTCCTCCATATTGTGATCCATGGTAGTGCCATAGGATCTTTTGTGCCTCTTCTCTAGGCACGCATCTGCGAATCATTCCGTCTGCACATCTCTTAAAAAGATATGGTTCATCCCACAAGTAGTACTTTGCATCAGAAATTAATTTTTTCGTTTGCTGTCTACTGTACTCTTTGGGTATGAATCTCACAGCTTTATAGTTTGCAATGTTTGCAAACCATGGTACTTCCTGAATGGCAAAGAGTTGCTCATCCAGAAAGGTCTCAGAGATCTCAGTAGGAGAGAGGGACGCCTCTGCTACTGGTTCTATACGGGACAGGTGATCAGCTACCTGGTTCTCTGTCCCTTTTCTGTCTCTTATTTCTATATCAAACTCTTGCAGAAGCAACGCCCATCTTATGAGCCTGGGTTTTGAATCCTACTTTGTGAGTAGATAGTTAAGAGCAGCATAGTCGGTGTACACAATCACTTTTGATTCTACTAAATAGGATCTAAACTTGTCAATGGCATAAACCACTGCAAGCAGCTCTTTTTCTGTGGTTGTGTAGTTCTTCTGTGCATCATTTAAAACACGGATGGCATAGTAAATGACGTGCAGAAGCTTGTTATGCCTTTGTCCTAATACTGCACCAATAGCATGGTCACTGGCATCACACATTAAATCGAATAGTAATGTCCAGTTTGGTGCAGAAATGACAGGTGCTGTAACCAGCTTAGCCTTCAGAGTCTCGAAGGCCTGCAAACACTCTATGTCAAAGATAAATGGTGTATTAGCAGCTAGCAGATTACTCAGAGGTTTTGCGATTTTTAAAAAATCCTTTATAAATCTCCTGTAGAATCAATCATGCATGTCCCAGAAAGCTTTTGATTGCCTTAACATTGGTGGGTGGTGGTAATTTTTTAATTACCTCTACCTTAGCTTGATCCACCTCTATTTCTTTGTTCGAAATTTTATGCCCAAGGACAATTTCTTCAGTCACCATAAAGTGACATTTTTCCCAGTTGAAAACCAGGTTAGTCTCTTGGCACCTTTTCAGAACAAGTGCTAAATGATCAAGACAGGAGCTGAATGAGTCTCCAAATACTGAGAAGTCATTCATGAAGACCTCCAGAAATTTTTCCACCATATCAGAGAAAATAGAGAGCATGCATCTCTGAAAGGTTGTAGGTGCATTGCACAGATCAAAAGGCATCCTTCTGTAGGCGAATACTCCAGATGGACATGTGAATGCTGTTTTCTCTTGATCCTGAGGGTCTAGTGCAATTTGGTTATAACCTGAATAGCCATTCAAAAAGTAGTAATAGTCATGACCTGCTAGTCTTTCTAGCATCTGGTCTATGAATGGTAAAGGAAAATGATCCTTTCTGGTGGCTGTATTGAGCCTTCTGTAGTCAATACACATATGCCACCCTGTAACTGTTCTTGTAGGAACCAGTTCATTCTTTTCATTGTGAACCACTGTCATGCCTCCTTTTTTGGGTACAACTTGGACAGGGCTTACCCATGGGCTATCAGAAATAGGATAAATAATTCCAGCCTCTAGTAATTTAGTGACCTCTTTCTGTACCACCTCCTTCATGGCTGGATTCAGCCGCCTTTGTGGTTGGACCACTGGCTTAGCATCATCCTCTAATAGGATCTTGTGCATGCATCTGGCTGGGCTGATTCCCTTAATGTCACTTATGGACCACCCAAGAGCTGTCTTGTGTGTCCTTAGCACCTGAAGTAGTGCTTTCTCTTCCTGTGGCTCTAAGGCAGAGCTTATGATCACAGGGAAAGTGTCATCCTCTCCCAGAAATGCATATTTCAGAGATGGTGGTTGGTGCACGAAATTGTGATCATCAATGGCGCCAATAACTTGGTACGCACAATTGTAATCTCAACTCTTTATCACAACTTCGCACAACTAACCAGCAAGTGCACTGGGTCGTCCAAGTAATAAACCTTACGTGAGTAAGGGTCGATCCCATGGAGATTGTCGGCCTGAAGCAAGCTATGGTCACCTTGTAAATCTCAGTCAGGCGGATTCAAATGGTTATGGTGAATTGATAATAAAAAGATAAATAAAACGTAAATAAAGATAGAGGTACTTATGTAATTCATTGGTGAGAATTTCAGATAAGCGTATAGAGATGCTTTCGTTCCTCTGAACCTCTACTTTCCTGATGTCTTCATCCAATCATTCCTACTCCGTTCTATGGCAAGCTTTATGTAGGGCATCACCGTTGTCAATGGCTACATCTCATCCTCTCTGTGAAAATGGTCCAATGCGCTGTCACTGCATGGCTAATCATCTGTCGATTCTCGATCATACTGGAATAGGATTTACTATCCTTTTGCGTCTGTCACTACGCCCAGCACTCGCGAGTTTGAAGCTCGTCACAGCCATCCCTTCCCAGATCCTACTCGGAATACCACAGACAAGGTTTAGACTTTCTGGATCTTAGGAATGGCCGTCCATGGGTTCTAACTTATACCACGAAGATTCTAATATCTCGGACTCGGTCCTCTGTATTAGATATCTAAGAGATATTAATTCTAGCTTGTTTGCATGTAGAACGGAAGTGTTTGTCAGGCACGCGTTCATAAGTGATAATGATGATGAGCGTCACATAATCATCACATTCATCATGTTCTTGGGTGCGAATGGATATCTTAGAATATGAATAAGCTTGAATTGAATAGAAAAACAATAGTACTTTGCATTAATTCATGAGGAACAGCAGAGCTCCACACCTTAATCTATGGTGTGTAGAAACTCTACCGTTGAAAATACATAAGTGATGAAGGTCCAGACATGGCCGAGAGGCCAGCCCCCAAATGTGATCTAAAGATGAAACTCAAGATGTAAATACAATAGTAAAAAGTCCTATTTATGCTAAACTAGTTACTAGGGTTTACAGAATTGAGTAAATGATGCAGAAATCCACTTCTGGGGCCCACTTGGTGTGTGCTTGGGCTGAGCATTGAGCTTTCCACGTGTAGAGGCTTCTCTTGGAGTTGAACGCCAGTTTATAACCTGTTTCTGGCGTTTAACTCCACTTTGCAACCTGTTTCTGGCGTTTAACTCCAGAATGCAGCATGGAACTGGCGTTGAACGCCAGTTTGCATCATCTAAACTCGGGAAAAGTATGGACTATTATATATTTCTGGAAAGCCCTAGATGTCTACTTTCCAACGCAATTGAGAGCGCGCCATTTGGAGTTTTGTAGCTCCATAAAATCCACTTTGAGTGCAGAGAGGTCAGAATCCAACAGCATCTGCAGTCCTTCTTCAACCTCTGAATCTGATTTTTGCTCAAGTCCCTCAATTTCAGCCAGAAATTACCTAAAATCATAGAAAAACACACAAACTCATAGTAAAGTCCAGAAATGTGATTTTTATTTAAAAACTAATAAAAATATAACAAAAACTAACTAAATTATACTAAAAACTATGTAAAAACAATGCCAAAAAGCGTATAAATTATCCGCTCATCAGTGGTAGTGGTTTGAGCTCGGGTTTAGGAGGCTTATCCTCTTGAAGAGTTTTTAGAGGCTTTTCTATTTCCTCTGGTTCCTCCAGATCAGGCTGAACATCTTTAAAAATGTCCTCTAGCTCTGATTTGAGACTCTCAGTCATATTGATCTCTTCCACCAATGAGTCAATAATATCAACGCTCATGCAATCATTTGATGTGTATGGATGCTGCATAGCTTTGACAGCATTTAACTTGAATTCATCCTCATTGACTCTTAGGGCCACTTCCCCTTTTTGGACATCAATGAGAGTTCGTCCAGTTGCTAGGAAGGGTCTTCCTAGAATGAGAGTTGCACTCTTGTGCTCCTCCATTTCCAGCACTACAAAGTCATTGGGAAAGGTAAATGGCCCAACCTTGACAATCATGTCCTCAATTATGCCTGATGGATATTTAATGGAGCCATCAGCAAGTTGAAGACATATCCGGGTTGGTTTGACCTCTTCAGTCAAGCCAAGCTTTCTAATAGTGGATGCAGGGATTAGGTTGATACTTGCCCCGAGGTCATATAAAGCTGTCTTGGTACAAGTACCCTCTAATGTGTATGGTATCATAAAGCTTCCGGGATCTTTAAGCTTCTCTGGTAAGCTTATTAGAATGACTGCACTGCATTCTTCAGTGAAAAAACTTTTTCAGTTTCTCTCCAGTCCTTCTTATGACTTAAGATCTCTTTCATGAACTTAGTATAAGAGGGTATTTGCTCAAGTGCCTCTACAAACGGGATCTTTATCTCAAGAGTCCTGAGATAGTTTGCAAAGCGGGCAAATTGTTTATCCTGTTTCGCTTGGTAGAGTTTCTGAGGATAAGGCATCTTGGCTTTGTATTCCTCAACCTTAGTTGCTGCTGGTTTATTTCCTATAGAGGCAGGTTGAGAAGCCTTCTTAGGAGGGTTACAATCAGCACTTGCAGGTGTCTGATCCCTCATTGGTATTTGAACGCCAGGATTAGGGGTTGGATGGGCGTTTAACGCCAATTTCCACCCTTTTCTAGCGTTTGAACGCCAGAACTGGGCATGGAATGGGCGTTTAACGCCAGTTTTCATCATTTTCTGGCGTTTGAATGCCAGAAGTGGGCATCCACTGGGCGTTTAACGCCAATTTTTCACCCTTTTCTGGCGTTTGAACGCCAGAATTATTCCTCTCTGGGCTCTTACTGTCCTCAGAGGGATTTTGGGTAGTGGTCTGGTCATCCTCTGTCAGTTGTTCCTTTCTTGGCTTTCTGCTACCTTGAGCTGAATTATTCAATGTCTTCCCACTCCTTAGTTGAATAGCTTGGCATTTTTCTGTTATCTATTTAGATAACTGCTGTCTTGTCTAATTCAATTGTGCTTCCATATTCTTGTTAGCATTTTTAGTGTCTTGGAGCATCTCTTTAAATTCTGCTAACTGTTTTGTCATAAGAAGCAATTGCTGATTAAGTTCAACAACTTGTTCTTGAGGACTAGGATCAATAGATACTGCCCTAGCCTCTTTTTTCATGGAGGACTCACTACTTGAGTATAGATGTTGATTTCTAGCAACTGTATCAATGAGCTCTTGAGCCTCTTCAATTGTCTTTCTCATGTGTATAGATCCACCAGCTGAGTGGTCTAGAGACATATGGGCTTTTTTTGTAAGCCCGTAGTAGAAGATGTCTAACTGCACCCACTCTGAAAATATTTCAGAGGGGCATTTTCTTAGCATCTCTCTGTACCTCTCCCAGGCATTGTAAAGAGATTCATTATCCTCTTGTTTAAAGCCTTGGATGTCCAGTCTTAGCTGTGTCATCCTTTTTGGAGGGTAATATTGATTCAGGAATTTGTCTGATAACTGTTTCCATGTTCTTATGCTTGCTGTGGGTTGGTTATTTAACCACCTGTTAGCTTGATCTTTTACAGTAAATGGAAACAGTAATAATCTGTAGACATCCTGATCCACTTCTTTATCACGTACTGTGTCAGCAATTTGTAAAAATTGTGCCAGAAACTCAGTAGGTTCTTCCTGTGGAAGACCGAAATACTGCCAATTTCGCTGCACCATGATAATGAGCTGAGGATTTAGCTCAAAACTGCTTGCTCTGATGTGGGGTTGATGAGCGGATATTTTATACGCTTTTTGGGGTTAATTTCATATAGATTTTAGTATATTTTAGTTAGTTTTTTGTTTATTCTCATTAGTTTCTAGGAAAAATTCATATTTCTGGACTTTACTATGAGTTTGTGTGTTTTTCTATGATTTCAGGTATTTTCTGGCTGAAATTGAGGGAGCTGAGCAAAAATCTGATTCAGGCTGAAAAAGGACTGCTGATGCTGTTGGATTCTGACCTCTCTGCACTCAAAATGGAATTTCTGGAGCTACAAGAGTCCAAATGGCGCGCTTCCAATTGCGTTAGAAAGTAGACATCCAGGGCTTTCCAACAATATATAATAGTCCATACTTTTCTCAAGGATAAATGGCATAAACTGGCGTTCAACGCCAGTCCCATGCTGCTGTCTGGCATCCAGCGCCAGAAACAAGTTACAAAGTGGAGTTCAACGCCAGAAACAGGTTACAACCTGGCGTTGAATGCCCAAAACAGCCCAGGCATGTGAGAAGCTTTAGTCTCAGCCCCAACACACACCAAGTGGGCCCCAGAAGTGGATTTCTGCACTATCTGTCATACTCTACTCATTTTCTGTAAACCTAGGTTACCAGTTTAGTATTTAAACAACTTTTAGAGATTTATTTTGGATCTCATGACATTTTAGATCTGAATTTTGTACTCTTTGACGGCATGAGTCTCTAAACTCCATTGTTGGGGGTGAGGAGCTCTGCTGTATCCTGATGAATTAATGCAAGTAATTCTGTTTTCCATTCAAACATGCGTGTTCCTATCTAAGATATCCATTCGCGCCTAACTATGGAGAAGGTGATGATCAGTGACACTCATCACCTTCCTCAATATACGAATGTGTGTCTGACAATCACCTCCGTTCTACATCAGACTGAATGAATATCTCTTAGATTCCTTAATCAGAATCTCCGTGGTATAAGCTAGAATCATTTGGCGGCATTCATGAGAATCCGGAAAGTCTAAACCTTGTCTGTGGTATTCCGAGTAGGATTCTGGGATTGGATGGCCGTGACGAACTTCAAACTCGCGAGTGATGGGCGTAGTGACAGACGCAAAAGGATAGTAAATCCTATTCCGGTACGATTGAGAACCTGCAGATGATTA
>NC_029793.2:17460429-17463017 GCF_000816755.2 Arachis ipaensis
TTCTTTCTTCATGTTCTTGTGTTCTTGTGAGTCTTCAAAGTGTTCTTGAGTTTTCCTTGTGTCTTGATCTTAAAATTTTTAAGTTTGGTGTTCCTTGGTGTTTTCCCTCCAAAATTTTCAAAAACAATGAGCATTAGATCTAAAAATTTTAAATCTTGTGCTATCTTGTTGTTTTTCTCTCTCCTCTTTAAATTCAAAAATATCTTTTCTCTCTATTTTAAAGCAAATTTTCGAAAGTTGCCTTTAAAATTCAGATTTTTATTTCAAAATTTAAAACCTTTTTCAAAAATCATCATATCCTTTTCAAAACATCCTAACCACTTTCTCTCTCCTCATTTTTTCGAAAATTTTTAACCATTTTTATTTATTTTATTTTAATTTATTTCATTTTCGAAATAAATAAATAAATAAATAAATAAATAAAAATATTTTTTTTATTTTACATCATCTCCGTTTCTCCATCATGGATCTAAGTGGAAATGAACAGTCCAGGAGGACTCTGGGGTCATATGCTAACCCCTCTACTGCTTCATATGGGAGTAGCATCTGCATACCCTCCATTGGAGTCAGTAGCTTCGAGTTGAATCCTCAGCTCATTATCATGGTGCAGCAAAATTGCCAGTATTTCGGTCTTCCACAGGAAGAACCTACAGAGTTTCTGGCACAATTTTTACAAATTGCTGACACAGTACATGATAAGGAAATAGATCAGGATGTCTACAGACTATTACTGTTTCCATTTGCTGTAGATCAAGCTAAGAGGTGGTTAAATAACCAACCTAAGGCCAGCATAAGGACATGGAAACAGTTGACAGAAAAATTCCTGAATCAATACTTTCCCCCAAAACGGATGACACAGCTAATCTATCCACATGAGAAAGACAATTGAAGAGGCTCAAGAGCTCATTGATACAGTTGCCAGGAATCAGCATCTGTACCTAAGCAGTGACCCTTCCATGAAAGAAGAGGTTAAAACAGTAACTGCTGAACTCAGTCCTGTAAAACAAGCTGCTGAATTCAATCAGCAATTGGACTTTCTAACAAAGCAGTTAGCCGAATTCAAGGATAAACTACAAGAGACAAGGATGGCTAATATAAATATGGAAGAACAATTGAAGCAAACAAAGCAGCAGCTGTCAAGACAAATAACAGAAGAATGCCAAACAGTTCAATTAAGAAGTGGGAAAGCACTAAATGCCCCACTTCAAGGCAGCAGGAAACCAAGAAATGAGCAAACCACCCAAAATCCATCTGAGGACAGTAAGAGCCCAGGGAAAAATAATTCTGGTGCTAAAACGCCAGAAGTTGGGTGGAAGGCTGGCGCTGAACGCCCAGACCATGCTCAAGACTGGCGTTCAACGCCAGAAACAAGCAAGAATCTGGCGTTGAACGCCCAAAAGAGGCACAGTTCTGGCGTTCAGACGCCAGAAACAGACAAGGAGTTGGCGTCTCACATCACTCTAGCTTCTAACTCTGGCACTCAATGGCCAATGAGGGATCAGACACACACAAGTGCTGATGACAACCCCTCTGAAAAGGCTTCTCCAGCCACTTCTGTAGGCAATAAACCTACAGCAACTAAGGTTGAGGAATATAAAGCCAAGATACCTTATCCTCAAAAACTCCGGAAAGAGGAACAGGATAAGCAATTTGCTCACTTTGCATATTACCTCAGGACTCTTGAAATAAAGATTCCATTTGCAGAGGCACTTGAGCAAATACCTTCTTATGCCAAGTTCATGAAAGAGATCTTGCGTCATAAAAAGGATTGGAGAGAAACAGAAAGAGTTCTCCTCACTGAAGAATGCATTGCAGTCATTCTAAAAAGCTCTCCTGAAAAGCTTAAAGACCCTGGGAGTTTTCTGATACCATGCATATTAGAAGGTAACTGCACCAAGACAGCTTTGTGCGATCTTGGGCCAAGCATCAACCTAATACCTGCATCCACTGTCAGAAAGCTCGGCTTAACTGAAGAAGTTAAACCAACCCGGATATGTCTCCAACTTGTTGATGGCTCCATTAAATACCTATCAGGCGTGATTGAAGACATGATTATCAGAGTTGGGCCATTCGCCTTTCCCACTGACTTTGTAGTGCTGGAAATGGAGGAGCACAAGAGTGCTACTCTCATTCTAGGAAGACCCTTCCTAGCAACTGGACGAACCCTCATTGATGTCCAACAGGGGGAAATAACCCTGAGAGTCAATGATGATGAGTTTAAGTTGAATGCTGTCAAAGCCATGCAGCATCCAGACACACCAAAAGACTGCATGAAAGTTGATCTTATCGATTCTTTGGTAGAAGAGATCAACATGGCTGAGAGTCTCGAATCAGAGTTGGAAGACATCTTTAAAGATGTTCAGTCTGATTTGGAGGATTCAGAGGAGATTAAAGAGCCTCTGAAATTTTCTCTGGAAGAGGAAAAACCTCCTAAACCCGAGGTCAAACCATTACCACCATCCCTGAAATATGTATTTCTGGGAGAAGGTGATACTTTTCCAGTGATCATAAGCTCTGTTTTAAACCCACAGGAAGAGGAAGCACTTATTCAAGTGCTAAGGACACACAAGACAGCTCTTGGGTGGTCC
>NC_029793.2:17463125-17468258 GCF_000816755.2 Arachis ipaensis
CAGGATCAAGAGAAAACAGCATTCACATGTCCATCTGGAGTATTTGCCTACAGAAGGATGCCATTTGGGCTATGTAATGCGCCTTCAACCTTCCAGAGATGCATGCTCTCTCTTTTCTCTGATATGGTGGAAAAATTTCTGGAAGTCTTCATGGATGAATTTTCAGTATATGGAGACTCATTCAGCTCCTGTCTTGATCACCTGAAACTTGTTTTGAAGAGATGCCAAGAGACCAACCTAGTTTTAAACTGGGAAAAATGTCACTTCATGGTGACTGAAGGGATTGTCCTTGGGCATAAAATCTCAAACAAGGGGATAGAGGTGGATCAAGCGAAAATAGAGGTAATTGAAAAATTACCACCACCTGCCAATGTTAAGGCAATTAGAAGCTTTCTGGGGCATGCAGGATTCTATAGGAGGTTTATAAAGGATTTTTTAAAAATCGCAAAACCTCTAAGCAATCTGCTAGCTGCTGACACGCCATTTGTGTTTGACACAGAGTGTCTGCAAGCGTTTGAAACGCTGAAAGCTAAGCTGGTCACAGCACCAGTTATTTCTGCACCAGACTGGACATTACCATTTGAGCTAATGTGTGATGCCAGTGATCATGCCATTGGTGCAGTATTGGGACAGAGGCATGACAAGCTTTTGCACGTCATTTATTATGCTAGTCGCGTTTTAAATGATGCCCAGAAAAATTACACAACCACAGAAAAAGAATTACTTGCAGTGGTTTATGCCATTGACAAGTTCAGATCATACTTAGTAGGATCAAAAATGATTGTGTATACTGACCATGCTGCTCTTAAATATCTACTCACAAAGCAGGATTCAAAACCCAGGCTCATCAGATGGGGTGTTGCTTCTGCAAGAGTTTGATATAGAAATAAGAGACAGAAAAAGGACAGAGAACCAAGTGGCTGATCATCTGTCCCGGATAGAGCCAGTAGAAGGGACGTCCCTCCCCTTTCTTGAGATCTCTGAGACTTTTCCGGATGAGCATTTATTTGCCATTCAGGAAACACCATGGTTTGCCGATATTGCAAACTATAAAGCTGCAAGGTTCATACCCCAAGAGTACAACAGGCAACAAAAGAAAAAATTAATCACTGATGCAAAATACTGCTTGTGGGATGAACCCTATCTCTTTAAGAGATGTGCAGATGGAATAATCCGTAGGTGTGTTCCTAGAGAAGAAGCACAAAGGATCCTATGGCATTGCCATGGATCTCAATATGGAGGCCATTTCGGAGGTGAGCGAACAGCCACCAAGGTCCTCCAATGTGGCTTCTATTGGTCCACACTCTATAAAGATTCCCGAGAGTTTGTACGTAACTGTGACAGTTGCCAAAGAGCTGGTAATCTGCCTCATGGTTACACCATGCCTCAACAAGGAATCTTGGAGATTGAGTTGTTTGACGTATGGGGAATTGACTTCATGGGACCTTTCCCACCATCATTCTCAAACACTTATATTCTGGTGGCAGTTGACTATGTATCAAAATGGGTTGAGGCCATTGCCACATCCACCAATGATACTAAAACAGTACTGAAGTTCCTCCAGAAAAATATCTTCAGCAGGTTTGGGGTCCCTAGAGTACTAATCAGTGATGGGGCACTCACTTCTGCAACAAACAGCTTTACTCTGCCATGGTCCGATATGGGATTCACCACAAGGTGGCGACTCTATATCATCCACAGACCAATGGACAAGCTGAAGTCTCTAACAGAGAGCTAAAAAGAATCCTAGAACGGACTGTAAATACCCATAGAAAGGATTGGGCAAGAAGCTTGGATGATGCTCTGTGGGCATACAGAACAGCATTCAAGACTCCTATAGGGACCTCTCCATACCAACTGGTCTATGGTAAGGCATGTCACCTGCCCGTGGAACTGGAACATAAAGCCTACTGGGCAACCAGATTCCTGAACTTTGATGCCAAATTAGCTGGAGAAAAAAGATTGCTCCAGCGAAATGAGCTAGAGGAATTCAGAGTCACTGCTTTCAAAAATGCCAAGCTTTATAAAGAAAAATAAAAAAAGTGGCATGACAGAAAGCTGTCATCTAGAATCTTTGAACCAGGACAAAAGGTTCTGTTGTTCAACTCTAGGCTCAGGCTATTCCCCGGGAAACTGAAGTCCCGGTGGAAGGGACCATATGTGATTACAAGTGTATCACCATATGGTTATGTGGAGCTTCAAGATATTGATTCTGATAAGAAGTTCATTGTCAATGGACAGAGAATCAAGCACTATCTTGAAGGCAATGTTGAGCAAGAGTGCTCAAGGCTGAAGCTAGACTAAAAGCTCAGCAAGGTCCAGCTAAAGACAATAAAGAAGCGCTTGCTGGGAGGCAACCCAGCCATGGGGCATCAATCCTCTAAGCATTTTGCCCTATTTTTATTTTTATTTTTATTTGTTTATATAAAGTTCGTTGATAACAAGGTAAAGAATCAATTGCATAAGTTCACAGGGTTACAGAAGGATTCTGCACACAAAACAGAGAAAAAGAGCTCACTGGCAAGAAAACGCCAGTAAAAGTCTGTTTTGGGCGTTCAACGCCCAACGTCTGAGATCAGTGATCCCGGAAGTTAGATTCGATCTGAAAGAAGACGAATATCCGGAGATCTAGGAGCAAATTCGAATCAGGAACTGGGAGGTCCTAGCTAATCCTGAAACGGAAGTGGGAAGGAATATGGTCCAGGAGTTCTATGCTAATATGTGGCATACAGACAGGCAAAGACTATCTGGATCTGATATCTATGACTATCAAACCGTGGTCAGAGGAAAGATTATTCATACCCACCCTAACAAGATCAGAGAGATCTTAAAGCTACCTCAGCTGAAAGATGATCCAGACTCCTTCAATAGGAGAATGATGAGAACAAACAAGAGCTAAAAGCACAGGAATTTCTCCCAGAAATCCCTCAATCTGAATATTGGGAGTATCTTGAAACATCAGTTACCAAGATACAAGAAACTATGGAACAAATAATAAAGGAACAGAAGGAACACAGTCAAATTCTTTGCTATTTGATTAAAGAACAGGAAGAGCAAGGGCGTGACTTGAGGGAATTGAAGCGCCAGAAGTTATCTCTTGAAGGACCAGGCACCCCACAGATCCGAAGAACATCCACTTCCCAGAACAAAGGTTGTTAAATTCCAATTTCTGCTTTAACTCTGTGATAGTTGTCGTTATAGGAGTTTACCTTAGGAGTCATATAGTAGTAAGTAGTGTCTATTTTGATTTTATCTCCAATTAAGTTATAGTCTATTTTTCTCATCATCAGCAAACATGAATAAAATAGCAGATCTTTTGAATAAGAGGCAATACAATTCGAGTTTTAATAAGAAAAATTCTAATTAGTAACATGTGGTGGCAATGCTTTCTGTCTTCTGAATGAATGCTTGAACAGTGAATATATCTTTTGAATTTGTTGTTTAAGATTGTTAAATATGTTGGCTCTTGAAAGAATGATGAACATGAGACATGTTATTAATAATCTGAAAAATCATAAAAATGATTCTTGAAGCAAGAAAAAGCAGCAAAGAACAAAGCTTGCAGAAAAAAAAAAGAAAGAAAAAGAAAAGCAAGTAGAAAAAGCCAAAAGCTCTTAAAACCAAAAGGCAAGGGTAAATAAAAAAGATCCCAAGGCTTTGAGCATCAGTGGATAGGAGGGCCTAAGGGATAAAATCCTGGCCTAAGCGGCTAACCCAGGCTGTCCCTAGCCATGTGCTTGTGGCGTGAAGGTGTCAAGTGAAAACTTGAGACTGAGCGGTTAAAGTCAAGGTCCAAAGCAAAAAGAAGAGTGTGCTTAAGAACCCTGGACACCTCTAATTGGGGGCTTTAGCAAAGCTGAGTCACAATCTAAAAGGGTTCACCCAATTATGTGTCTGTGGCATTTATGTATCCGGTGGTAATACTGGAAAACAAAGTGCTTAGGGCCACAGCCAAGACTCATAAAGTAGCTGTGTTCAAGAATCATCATACTGAAATAGGAGAATCAATAACACTATCTGAATTCTAAGTTCCTATAGATGCCAATCACTCCGAGCTTCAATGGATAAAGTGAGATGCCAAAACTGTTCGGAAGCAAAAAGCTACTAGTCCCGCTCATCTAATTAGAATCTGAGCTTCACTCAAAAACTCTGAGATATTATTGCTTCTTGACTTATTAGTCTTCTATTTTATTTTTCTAGTTGCTTGAGGACAAGCAACAGTTCAAGTTTGGTGTTGGGATGAGCGGATATTTTATACGCTTTTTGGGGTTAATTTCATATAGATATTAGTATATTTTAGTTAGTTTTTAGTTTATTCTCATTAGTTTCTAGGAAAAATTCATATTTCTAGACTTTACTATGAGTTTGTGTGTTTTTCTGTGATTTCAGGTATTTCCTGGCTGAAATTGAGGGAGCTGAGCAAAAATCTGATTCAGGCTGAAAAAGGACTGCTGATGCTGTTGGATTCTGACCTCTCTGCACTCAAAATGGAATTTCTGGAGCTACAGGAGTCCAAATGGCGCGATTCCAATTGCGTTGGAAAGTAGACATCCAGGACTTTCCAGAAATATATAATAGTTCATACTTTGCTCAAGGATAGATGGCGTAAACTGGCGTTCAAGTCCAGTTCCATGCTGCTGTCTGGCGTCCAGCGCCAGAAACAAGTTACAAAGTGGAGTTCAACGCCAGAAATAGGTTACAACCTGGCGTTGAACACCCAAAATAGCCCAGGCACGTGAGAAGCTTTAGTCTCAGCCCCAGCACACACCAAGTGGGCCCCAGAAGTGGATTTCTGCACTATCTGTCATACTCTACTCATTTTCTGTAAACCTAGGTTACCAGTTTAGTATTTAAACAACTTTTAGAGATTTATTTTGGATCTCATGACAATTTAGATCTGAATTTTGTACTCTTTGACGGCATGAGTCTCTAAACTCCATTGTTGGGGGTGAGGAGCTCTGCTGTGTCCTGATGAATTAATGTAAGTAATTCTGTTTTCCATTCAAACATGCGTGTTCCTATCTAAGATATCCATTCGCGCCTAACTATGGAGAAGGTGATGATCAGTGACACTCATCACCTTCCTCAATATACGAACGTGTGTCTGACAATCACCTCCGTTCTACATCAGAT
>NC_029793.2:17468373-17483979 GCF_000816755.2 Arachis ipaensis
CAGATGATTAGCCGTGCGGTGACAGCGCACCTGGATCCTTTTCACTGGAAGGATGGATGGTAGCCATTGACAACGGTGATCCACCTACACACAGCTTGCCATAGGAGGACGTGCGTGCGTGAATCAGAAGACAGAGGAAAGCAGAGATTCTGAAGACAAAGCATCTCCAAAACTCCAACATATTCTCCATTACTGCATAACAAGTAACCTTTAATCCATGCTCTCTTATTTATTCGCAATTCAACTAATAAATATAATTGACTTCCTGACTGAGAATTGCAAGATAACCATAGATTGCTTCAAACCAACAATCTCCGTGGGATTCGACCCTTACTCACGTAAGGTATTACTTGGACAACCCAGTGCACTTGCTAGTTAGTTGTGCGAAATTACATTGTGAAGTAATTTTCGTGCACCAGGGGTATACAGATACTACTCCCGTATGCAGCAGTAATGGGGTTAGCATATAACCCCAGAGTCCTTCTGGACTGTTCATTTTCACTTAGGTCCATGATGGAGAAAAGGGAATTGATGTGAATTGCAAATAAAATATATTTTTATTTTTATTTTATTTAAAAAAACAAACCGAATAAATAAAAAAAAGAAAAAAAGATAAAATAAAATAATTAGAAATTAAAATATAAATTTCGAAAACTAAAAGAAAAAGGAAAAATAAATTCGAAAACTAAAATAACTACTTAATTAAGAAGATTTGAAAAACTTTGGATATGATTTTTGAAAGGAAATTTGAATTTTGAAATTTTAAAACTAAGATAAGACAGAATAAAAATTTTCTAAAATAAAAATATGAATTTTTAAATGAAATTTTCAAAAATTCAATTAAATAAATATGAAAGATATTTTTGAATTTAATGAGGAAATAGAAAAACAATAAAATGACACCAAACTTAGAATTTTTGGATCAAAACAAAGAAAACAAATATGAAAACTTTGAATATCAAGATGAACACTGAGAGCAACTTTTAAAAATTCTTTAAGAAAACAGAAACACAAAGGACACCAAACTTAAAAATTTTTATACTCTGAGCACTAATAATTCAAAAAAAAATGAAAGAAAATAAACTTATGCACTTGACACCAAACTTAAAATATGAAACTAAACTCAATTACAGAAGACTAAATTATGAAGTTATTGGTTTTGAAAATTTTCGAAAATAATTGAGAAAAATAAGATAAGGATTTTAAAATTTTAACCAAAAACAATAATAGAAGACTCTAAACCAAAAAGAAAAATTTTTCCTAATCTAAGCAACAAAATAAACCGTTAGTTGTCCAAACTCGAACAATTCCCGGCAACGGCGTCAAAAACTTGGTGCACGAAATCACACACACTTTTGCAATTCCGCACAACTAACCGGAAAGTGCACTGGGTCGTCCAAGTAATACCTTACGTGAATAAGAGTCGATCCCATGGAGATTGTCGGCTTGAAGCAAGCTATGGTTATATTGTAACTCCTAGTCAGGATATCAATAATAATTCTCAGTTTTAATTGGAATGGGTAAAAGAACATGGATTAAATAATACTTGTTATGCAGTAATGTAGGGGTGGCAACACTACCCGAACGCGCGGGTACCCACCCCGTCCCTACCCACTCGGGGCGGGTAATTACCCGTCCCCGCACCGGGGCGGGTTTTAACGGGGCGGGTTCTTGGGCAGGGCGGGGCAGGGTCATTACTTTAATTTATGTTATGTATGTGATGATGATTATATAAATTTTGAAATTTAATTTTATTTATTGAATTTTAATAATTATAGGAGCGGGTAGGGGCGGGACGGATACCCGCAGGGGTGGGTTAGGGTTTAACATTTTACTACCCGCGGGTAGGGCGGGGCGGGTTTTATGCGGGTTTTTTGTCAGGTGGGACGGGGTCGGGTAGAGCAAAAGCCCCTACCCGCCCCGTTGCCACCCCTACAGTAATGGAGAATAGGTTGAGGTTTTGGAGATGCTCTGTCTTCTGAATCCCTGCTTTCCTACTGTCTTCTTCTTCACGCATGCAGGGCTCCTTCCATGACAAGCTGTATGTTGGTGGATCACCGTTGTCAATGGCTACTATCCGTTCTCTCAGTGAAAATGGTCCAGCTACGGGTTTCGTAGGGCTAATCATCTGTCGGTTCTCACTAGTGTTGGAATAAGATCCATTGATCCTTTTGCACACTGTCACTGCGCCCAACATTTGTGAGTTTGAAGCTCATCACAGTCATCCCTTCCCGGATCCTACTCGGAATACCACAGACAAGGTTTAGACTTTCCGGATCTCAAGAATGCTGCCAATTGATTCTAGCTTATACCAGGAAGACTCTGATCTCACAGATTTGAATGCTCTGTTGTCAGGAGAGGCAATCAAACTCGTGAACCAAGAATCAAAGAGATACACACTCAATCTAAGGTAGAACGGAGGTGGTTGTCAGGTACGCATTCATAGGTTGAGAATGGTGATGAGTGTCACGGATCATCACATTCATCATGTTGAAGTGCGAGTGAATATCTTAGAATAGAAACAAGCGTGATTGAATAGAAAACAGTAGTAATTGCATTAATCCATCGAGACACAGTAGAGCTCCTCACCCTAACCATGGAGTTTAGAGACTCATGCCGTAGAAGATACAAAATTCAGATGTAAAAATGTCATGATGTTCAAAATAAATCTCTAAAAGTAGTTTTTATACTCAACTAGTAACCTAGGTTTACAGAAAATGAGTAAGCTAAGATAGATAATGCAGAAATCCACTTCTGGAGCCCACTTGGTGTGTGTTTGGGCTGAGCACTGAAGCTTTCATGTGCATAGGCTATTCCTGGCATTGAACTCCAGCTTTTGTGCCAGTTTGGGCGTTTAACTCCAACTTTTATGCCAGTTCTGGCGTTTAACGCCAGAAAAAGGGTAAGGAGTTGGCGTTTAAATGCCAGTTTGCGCTACTAAATCTCGGGCCAAGTATGGACTATTATATATTTCTGGAAAGCCCAAGATGTCTACTTTCCAACGCAATTGAGAGCGTGTCAATTGGACTTCTGTAGCTCCAAAAAATTCATTTCGAGTGCAAGGAGGTCAGAATCCAACGGCATCTGTAGTCCTTTCTCAGCCTCTGAATCAGATTTTTGCTCAGGTCCCTCAATTTCAGCCAGAAAATTCCTGAAATTACAAAAAGACACACAAACTCATAGTAAAGTCCAGAAATGTGATTTTTGCATAAAAACTAATAAAAATATAATAAAAAGTAACTAAATCATACTAAAAACTACATGAAAATATCACCAAAAAGCGTATAAAATATCCGCTCATCACCAGGTAATCGGAAACTTCCTCAACCTGGTCCATGGTTCAGTTTTTGAGGCCTTCAAGAATCACAATCCCAACCTGTTGGTTCATAGGGCATGTCTGGGTAGCGCAACTTCACCGACAGTCCCTCCGAAGTCAAATAACAACCTTCACAATTGTAAGGATTCAGAGATCGATCAACATTTAAAGGCTTCAACTTGCGATTATATATCCTAAAATTGGCATGCATTTGTTCGACATGAAGACTCAAATCTGCTTTGACAATTTCAGGCTTGCCTTCCTCAGTCCATAGAAGCACACTTTGATGCACCGTAGACGGCACCGCACTTACTCCATGAATCCAATCTCTCCCAAGTAAGACGTTATAACTTGCCTTCGATGGCACCACCACAAACACTGAATGTCTCTCCGATGATCCCACCTTCACAATTAAGGTAACCAGCCCTATCGCTGTCGTGGAATCCCCACTAAAATTAGTTACAGCAATATTCGTAGGGACCAACTCACTAACATGTTTCCCTACTTTTCCTAGCATCCTTTCAGGCAAAAGACTTATTGCTGCCCCACCATCAATCAGTACCTTGTTTATCTTGTAACCATTTACAACAGCAACAATGTGAAGATGATGCAAATGAGACATTTGCTTTTCAGTAGGGCGAAGGAAGACACCTGGTTCATCTTCTATGCGAATAAAAGAAAAAGCTTCTTCGTCTTCCTAATCGTAATCCTCATCCGGATTACCTTCACACTCCCCAAGGTACTCGGTAGGGATTATCGAAATCGTCCCCACCATGTCATCATCTCTTTTGTCGAAGTATTCCTCATCGACATCAACATCTTTATGTTTATCTACCCCAGAAGACTGAGCGATTGCCTTCCCTTTGTCCATCTTGGCTGGTGATGGAATCTCTTTAGGATAAGTCTCTCCATCAGAAGGAAAGACAATTCGGGAATGCACCGAAGGAGTTGCCCCCTTGCTTGCTTCCTTCCCTGTATCAATTTAAAGTTTCTTATTCTGATGGAAACTTCTCCTTCCTTCTCTTCCTCTCGGGTATCCTCTGGCTCGTCCTCGAAAAGCGGCATACTAATTTTGAGACGGCGCTCTATGTCCCCATTGAGGATTGCGTCGATACAAGTGATCATGCCTTTGAAACTCTTGACAGTTTCTGATCCACTGAACACCAATAGCCTGAGATCGACTCAAAGGTGTATCCACATCATGTAGAGGAATTTTTGAACTAGAAGCTTCTACACATTGAATTGATTGTCTTTGACGTGCTTGTTCCTCCCTGTGGGCTAATTCTTTCTTCATTCTTTCCTTTTCAAAGATTGCCGCCACTTCAGCATCAAAAACAACGTTACACCGTGGACACAGAGATACGTCCCGATTTTGATTTTTTTCTAAACCAAGAAGTCCAACAAACCATCCCCTGTTCTAGGGTACACAGCTCTTACTTGTGACTCAAAATCATCAAAAGCCACATCAAAATCATAAGACATCCCCACCATATTCACTCCAAAGCAGGGTTCCACATAACTGGCATCAGTTTCGAAGGGATCTACATCAATCATCATTTCCTTTTTGCCATCATCAAATTTCAAACGTCCTTCCATTATTGCCTCCTGTATCAAATCCCTGAAACGAATACAACTGTTAGTCAAATGACTTGTTGCTTGGTGAAATTTGCAGTAAGGCTTTCCTTTCAAATCCTTCAAGGAAAGTAATGTTCTACCCTCAGGCAAAACCAATTGTTTATCTTTAAGCAACACATCAAAAATCTGATCAGATTTCGAAATATCAAAACTATATTTCTTTCCACTTTTAAGTTTTGAATCATTCGACTTTTCACTACCAGGGAGTTTTTTCAACAAAGAACAAACATATGGAGGGCCCTTCTTAAGTTCGGCCAAATCGACTTCTGTTTCGAAATCAATTTCTTCCTCTGAGGACTCCATGGTTACATAAGCAACCTTCTCCTTTCGAGTAAATGGTTTACTCTCTGACCTTTGTTCGGTTCTATATTTTTCTTTTTCCTTTTTCATTAACTCAGTTTGCCGAACATTTTCAGCCAAATGAGCCAAATCAGGAATATGCACATTAAGCAACTTTCTGCGCATATAAAATCCTAACCCCATAGTTGCTATTTTCACTATCTCATTTTCAGGCAATGTGACATAGCACCTACTTCTAGCATTTTTGAAACGTATTAAATAATCATCAATGGTTTCACCATCTTCACGTGTCAAAGCTACTAAATCAGTAACTGCTACGTTCATTTTTCCTCGATAAAACTGAGCGTGAAAAGCAGTTTCCAACTGATTCCATGTTGTAATCGAATTTGGTCTAAGATTCGAAAACCATGTAAATGCATTCTTCGTTAATGACGACGGAAAAAATTTTCATTTTCAAATTTTCATCATTTGCTAAGTTTCCAATCTCGACCAAATAACGAGCAACATGTTCAGTTGTTGATTCTCCAACTTCTCCAGCAAATTTTGTAGTTATTTTCGGATTTTTTATCCCTCTTGGCACTTCAGCCATTTGAACTACTTGGGGAAAAGTCGAGACAAAATGTGGCTGATTCATAAAACCAACATTCAATCCAACCCGATTTAACACTTCTTCTACAATTTGGGTGACCTGATAACGATCACCTCGCAATCCATGTAAAACATTATCAGCATTCTCATGTCGATGAACTATGCGAAGATTTTCACGATTTGGAACATGATTTTCATTTTGAAAAATATTTTTCATCCCCTCATTAGTTCCTCGAGCATTATGCCTTTCGCCTTCATCATAATTGACGATTCGAGTGATCCTCTCGACTTGTCTAGCAAGACGCTCGAATCTCGATTCATGATTGGCCATCATCGGATTCAGAATTATAGTCATTTGCTGAGTCAATAAATTAACCAAATCATGATGACTTTCCTCCACTTGTTGTCGATACGCTGCCATTGAACTCGCAGCATTCGAAGTGGAGCCCACATGATACTCACGAGAATACTCAGAGTGTTGTTGTGGGTTTTGCATAATATTTACTCTATTTGCATTCCCAAAACGGATAGGCGGGACAAACCCACCCACTGGTGGGGTGTAACCAGCAGGAAGACCATAAGGGGGCCAACCAGCGGTTAATGGAGGTTGAAACGGTGGCGCAGGGCCACGTGGATGCGTATTACGCTAACATTTCCAGTTTGAATAGTCGTGACGACTATGCTTTCAGTTCCGATTGCACCTTCCGAACGTGAAGACACGTCGGCTTATTGTACGGATACCGGTATACTATCACTGGTGGAAAAACCACCATTCACATTTGATAATTCATCAGCCATGTGAATGATCTTCCCACTTCGTAATTGCGTACACTAAGAAATTACTAGAAAGTAATTATTTTTGACACACTTCGACTTAAAAACTGTCCCACCGGGCGTACCAATTTGTTTTGTCAATTTTTTAACAAATCGATGGTGGTTCAATTCTAATAGTCTGGGAGCAAAACCAACTCCTCTGTGCGAGTACCAGTTTTCTAGAAGTGCATCAAACTGTCTTCAATTAGACTAATTTTGATAATGAAAAATAAAATAAATTCGTAAAGTTGATAAATACAATTCGGAAATTAAAGTTCTTAAATAAAAAGAAAAGCAATAACAATAAGTCAAATTAAATTGAGAGACTAATAAAAAAGAATAAAGTGTAGAAAAGTGGAACAAAAGAATTAAAGAACACTTGAAGAATTAACTTAATTGAAATATTAAGTTTTACAGAAAAGAAAAAATAAATTGAATAAAGAAGATGGAAGGAACCCTACAGAAAGTGTGACTCGATCGCAAACTCAGGAAATCGCTGAGATGTGAGAATGCTTAGAGTGTTCTTTTCTGAGTGAAAGTTCCAACCTCTTTTCACTGAAGTTTCCTAGTATTTATAAGCTAACCTTACATAACGGTAAATCGAATCACATTAATTACAATTAATTATAATTAAAATAAATTACAATTTTGAAATACAACCGCCCTTGGTAACTGTTCCCGCTATACGATTATAGATATTCCCCATGTGATTAATTATGAGTAAAGTACCAACCCGGTCCCTGTCCATTTCCCAAAATGTCAAGACAATCCTTAATCAAAAATACGTTCCATTACGGTCCTTGACCCTGAACTCCATCTACCAACCCGGTCCTTCTGTCACCTCCACGGCGGAAAGTCGACGGAAAATGCTGAGGTGTGAAGGCTTGGGTATGACACGGATGGCTCGGATTGTTACGTGGAAGATAGAATCCTACATGGCAAGATGAAATGGACAGGGGTCTTTCTGTCCTCGTCCACAACACAAAAACGATGGCGTTTTGAGGGTTCCAGGCGTCTTTATTAGACGAGCCTGGTCGTCTATCTTCCCTGTTTTGTTTATGAAACTGATACCACCATGAGCAATAGCAGAGATCGTGGGATTGGAAGAGATGCGTCGGACGATGAGGGCAGGAGTATTTCTGTGAGCTCCGTTGGTAGTGCTGGAGCGAGGATGAAGAAAAGATTCGTTGCCCCGAAATGCAATTGTGGGATGCATGCAATTTTATTCATGTCATCAACACAGTCGAACCCTAAAAAGCTATTCTTTAGATGCCTAAATTTTAAGGTATGAAACAGTTAGTTATGTTGCTATTCATGCCAAGATCTGTAGCAGGCATCTCTGCATTAATAATTTGAGTTTTCTTTCTTTTTATTGTGCAGACTGCACAAGGTCATTGCAAATATTTTCAATGGTTGGATGAATATGTTTCACTGTTTGAAGAGGAGCAAGTAAATGATGGCAGTCCTTATGGTCGGAATCGAAAGCAAAATCATTTTTTGGATGCAACCGTTTGGATGGAGGAGAAAGTGACAAAGCTAGAGGACAGAGTTTCTGGGTTAGAGTTGCAGTTGAAAAATTCTAGCCACGTTAAGTGTAATAGGTGGTTTAGTTATCCATTGATAGTTGTTGTGTTTGTCTTTAGAGTTGTATGTGCAAATTATCTCCTTTAGAGTGGATAGCAGATAGTTAGTGTATCTTGTTGGTTTTGTGTTGGAAGTTCTTGTTGCTGAAATAGTTGTATTGTATCAGTTAACAGTGTAAATCCGAGTTTATTAAATGAAACAGCTGTGTTGGTTGTTTGGAAAAGTTTCATTGTGTCAAAAAGTAGAATGTGTTATACTTGAATCATTTCATACCATGAAAATCAATCCAGTAATAACTAACAGTAATATGTAACATTAACAACTGCAAACAGCCACCAAATGTCAACATGTTGTTCACAAAATAACTCCAAAAGTGGGCAACATATAGCAAGACAAAAAAAAGAGTATTATAGGCCCTTAATTCACATATGCTATCAAAATAGAAAGCATAAAATTGTTTGTGGTGACTATATATAAGCTAGTTTATCAAAAAGTCAGCATCTTCTTTTAACTTGACATAAACTTAGGACCACACTTCTAGTTCTTCCTAGGAGGCCTAAATCCAGGAGTGGGAATGAACTTGAATAGTTTTGATGCAGTCCCAGAAACTGCTGCGGCCATTGTCTCGGCACTAAGACCATGTTGTTGACTTGGTTTAGGCATCCTTGATCCAGTAGGAACATTAGTATCATTGTTGGGTGGAATTTCTGTGTTGGTAGGAGTGGAAGGCCTGAAGTGAGGTCCAATGATTGGGGGAATCTGATTCACCACAGAAGCTTGAACAAAGGGGGAGGAGATTGGTGGCCTAACAATTAGTTGCTTCATCCTTTGTGGAGGTGGATTATTGAAGATGGGGGTCTCAGATGCTCCCTGCAAACCAACAAGATTGCATTATATGAAACAAAAAGTAAAACTAAGACATTGCTATTTATAATGCAATTGTGAATTATTCTGGTCACTTACAACTTTTGGTTGGAGAGCAGACTGTGAAAGAGGAATTTCATCTCCTTGTCCCAGTGTTGTACCTTCCTTTGGTGTTGATTTAGGTAGTTTTTTTTTTTTGTTTTTTTTGCCTTTGTCTACATTCATGAATAGTACTCTATCTCAATCTAGAGTCAACAATAGAACTCATGTGAATATGTAAACAAATTAATCCTACAAACTACTTACCACAGGATCCAAGATTGTACCTTCAACACTAGTAGTCATGTTGTTTTCCTCACCAACCTGGTTCTATGTGGGTCATCATACAGAACAGACATTTAAGTACTGGATCAATCTTTGCAATAACAATTAAATCCATAACCAATCTATCATGTGACACTTAAATCCCTAACCATTATAAAAATATGACAAATCGATCCCTAAAGCAGGCAAACCTGGGTGGTGCTAGCAGAGTCCACTGTTGGAGCAGACTGCTTCAAATTCCTCCTTTCCTTCTTGGTCATAGGCTTCCAATTTGGGTCTTTGGATGGATTGGAGCATGTTTTATAGTAATGACCCTTTTGGCCACACCTGTTACAAGTCACTTCGAATGACTTTTTGGCTTTGTGGGAATTCATCTCTGTCTCCACAGAATCGACTTTTCTCTTCATCTTTGGACGATGTGCAGCTTTCTTAATTGGGGGAGGTAGTGGTTGTGGTGAATCAGTTGGGTTCCAGTATTCTTCACTGTTAACTGGATTAATGCAGACAGAATAGGCTGATCTGATAGCATCCATAGTGAGCCATTTATGCACAAAGTCCTCTGGCTTCAACCCCATCTTAGTCATGGCTGCAACCGCATGTCTGCAAGGCATACCTGCACACAGATGATGTTAAAAAAATATTAAGTAGTTAAAGACTCAGCATTTGATAACTAAACCAGCCATATAAGACGATGAATTGTATACCAGTTAGCTGCCACACATTGCAAGTACATGTCTTGCTTTGTAAGTTTACTCCCACTTTGTGCCTTTGCATATGAACCTCGAACAAAACTCTATCAGAATCACCAGCCCAGGTTGCTCTCCACTTGGTACTCTTGGGCTTGATAAACTAGTCAAGCTTCTTCTGCTGCACAGGGGCCAAGATACCAGTGTGGTGCTCCAGTCTCTTCTTGTGCATAGCCCTTTTCCTCATGATGTAACACCTCAAGTCTTCACACATTGACAGAATTGGCTTCTTCCTGTATTCAACAATTTTTGCATTCCACACCTCACACATATTGTTCCTTATGTTATCAACCTTGGGTCCATGGCTGAAGTAGGCCTTGCACCACACACCCGGGTCAAACCTCTGTAGATACTCCCAGGCTCCCTCATTCATGTTCTTTAATTTCTCCATTGCACTTCTGAATTCTTAAATTGTTGTACAACGAGGCACTCCCATACCATCTACTTTGTTTGTTCATCTTTGAAATGTTTTATAAAGTTCTTCCAAATATGAAGAACACAGTTTCAGTGATGGGCAGTAGGGTTAACTTCCTTCATTGCCAGCTCCAAACCCTATGGCAGATTCATAACACAATATCAGTGTGTTTAATATCAGTAAAAGGTAAACTGAACATGTGACATTTAACAGAACATGTAATTAACTTAAAATAATTTAATTATGATAATAAGGTATACTTGTTAAATAACTTAACATAATTAACTTACTTTTTGTTGGTCGGAAATAAAGTTCCAGCCATGTTGTGGAACTTCACCCAGGTCTTCTTTCAGTAAAGTTAAAAACCACTTCCATGTCTCCTTGCATTCATTCGGGACCACTGCATATGCAATGACATAGAAGTGGTTATTTGCGTCTTGACCCACCGCACTTAGAAGCTGGCCACCATAACGACCCTTCAAGAAGCAGCCATCCAACCCTATTAGTGGCCTATATCCCTCCTTAAACCCCTTCTTGCAGGCATCCAAACTAATGTATAACCTATCGAATAGTGGCAGGGATTCAGGTTGGGGAATTACTTCCATCAAGGCAGTTGATCCTGGGTTACTTCTATGCAATTCCATCAGGTAATCCCGTGTCTTTCCATACTGTGCCTTTTCACTCCCAATGACAACCTCTCTCGCAACCTTCAATGCTCTAGCTACCATTCTAAGATTCACTTTCACATTGTATTCATCTATGATATGATCCCTGGCTGCACCTAGCTTCAGGTCAGGCTCTGTAAAGAGCTTCTTAACTAACTTATCAGTGACACATGCTCTGTCAGCCAAGTTGCTACCAAAATCCCTTCCACAGTTGTGTTCATTGTAAAGAGTTTTGATCTGAAAGCAACCTTTTGAACTGTTCCAGCTTATAAAAACTAGCCAAGGACATTTTTCACCTGCACAAGCTGCTCTCACCCTCAGCTTCTCATTCTTAATATATAGAACATCTTTACCCTCGTGAACAAAATAATCTTTCAGGGCCTTCTTGAATGACTCCATGGTGGGGAACAACTGTCCAACCTTAAATTGGACCTCACCATATCCAGTGTCCTCATCAAAAGTATCATAGGCTGTTTTACCCTCATCTCCAGATGAAACTGGACTGTTGAACACATCACTTTCATACTCATAAGGTTTCTCATACTCACTCTCCAGCTCTGCTGCAGTTGGGTCTGGTACATGGTCTTCACCTCCATTAGCAGCATTTATTGTATCCTGCCCAGCAGGCCCATGTTGTCTGGAGCTTCTTGGGCCTCCCAGATCTGGCCCAGGCCCACTGTTCTCCCCCTGCATATCTTGCCTACCAAGCCCATCCTTTAGCACATGTTTTCTCCTAGCACCAGAGTATTTTCTACTAGCCCTTCTCTTAGCTATTTTAGGGGACATTTTTGGCCCATCTTCTGCTGACTTAGTCCCCTTCTTCTTAGCCACACCAGTTTTTTTTCTTCCTTTAAGTGACACCTTCTCTTTAACTCGAGTCTTCTGCTTGTTCTTCCTCCTATTCAAACTGTCATCACTCCCACTGTCATCAGACTCATAACCAGGAGGAGGCGGTTTGTAAGCCTCATCCTCAGCGCTTTCGTATCCATCATCCGAGGAAGATGATGATGACTTAAGCGAATTGACATCACTGGCAATCACATCCTCCTCCACAACTCCCTCACCAACTACCTCTGGCAAGTCCACAGGATGATCAAAGTAGATGTAAAATTCATCTGTGTGCCTGTTCTTATCAATCCCCTCCCTCAGTTCGTTAATTTCTTTATCCCCATGAATGGCATGAAGGCCAGATTCCATATCAGAGGCAGTCATATCACACCAGTACATTGCCTTAAACTCCACATAGCCTAACTCTTTAAACAAAACAACTAGATCAAAGTAATTAATCAGGTCAACATCCATTGGTGGCCACCTATGAACTTTTCCATCCATGTACCTAAGATTTCCTTCACTGTCCTTCGTGAAATTCCCCCCATGGTGAAACACAGGGGTAACCAGACATTCAGACATCTGGAAAAGTGCAATAAAATTTTGTTAACTCCTAAATAAAAAATTTAAACATGCAACACAGTTTCTTCAATCTTACATCAATTTAACAGCCAATCCTAATAATCTGTTCCAACTATCACTAATATTTTAACTCATCTCTACACTTTCATTTTATTTAAATACATAAAACTCCTAGGATATGGCAACAGAAACACTTTTTTAACCTCTCTCTACCCCCACCAACGCTGAATGCAAACAAGAATGGTAGAATGAGGACCACACACAAGCAAAACAGTGAAAGCGACATTAACGACACCTACCTCAGCAATCAATGCTGTGTGCCGAACCGTCCAACTTCCGTCAAGAGCGTTGTCCAACAACCGTCCACGTCTCCGTCAAGAGCTTCGTCAGAAACCTTGTCACCAAGATTTTCACTAGTCACCACTGCCTTGATGGAGAAGAGAGCTGTCTGCTAGGGTTTAGAATATAATTGTATTACAGAGACAAGGGGTCTTTAGGGGATAACATATAAGGCGCGAAACCAAACGACGCCTGGAAACCTCAAAATGCCATCGTTTTTGTGTTGTGGACGAGGACAGAAAGGCCCCTGTCCATTTCATCTTGCCATGTAGGATTCTATCTTCCACGTAACAATCCGAGCCATCCGTGTCATACCCAAGCCTTCACACCTCAGTATTTTCCGTCGACTTTCCGCCGTGAAGATGACAGAAGGACCGGGTTGGCAGACGGAGTTCAGGGTCAGGGACCGTAATGGAACGTGTTTTTGGTGATCGTCTTGACATTTTGGGAAATGGACAGGGACCGGGTTGGTACTTTACTCATTAATTATCCACTAACATGCTCACTTCTTTGACCACTCGACTAAATCTGCGAAAGTCCTCCTTCAAATCGAATCTCCCTCTCGACTTAGCTTCTTCGATTTCGACAAAGTAATTGGAAACAATTTCCGTGTCAGCAACTCCCAAACTTAACCTCCTAAGTACATTTTCTCGAAAACCCATACTTAATATTTTTCGATTTGACTATTTCTTTGGATCAACACATGGCACATCAAACATTAATATCTTTAGATTTTAGGTGCTGACCATCATTTGATTGCTTGACATATGAATACTTTCAAATTACCAACTATCCAAAGATTATATATTAATTTTTTTAATTTTCAACTGTTTCGACTTTCGAGTTTCGACTGCAACGGTATTTTTTTTAATCTTGAATTGCATTGATTTTTGTGGCCAATTTTCGGTTAATTCCATTGAATATTCTGTCCAACTCTCATAACTGTGGCTATTAAATTGTTTTGCCAACAATTAGAAACAGAGAAAACAGAAAGTGAAAAAATAAAATAAAATAAAAAAACAAAACCGACTTTAGTAACGTCATGTAGATAGCACAAAAATGTTTTGGAAACTAACTCCAACAAATCCTTGAGTCCAGATCAACAAAGGAATAAGCATGACAAATTTCGGAGCGGTTAGTAACAATATTTGATCCATATATAGCAAATATGACAAATAAAATACATAGGAGAAGGACAACATATTTTGTCATCACCAATAGTTTTTTATTTTTTATTTTTTATTCTTTTGGGTATCTTCAAACGTGAATTTTGATTCCAATAATCTACCCCAAACCACACCAGCCACCATCAGTAATGGTAGATTTCAGAAAATCAGCATCAGCTAAGCCTAAAAATAGTGGTGGCCCTACGACTGTGATCGCCGTGACCAGTGGCCGGAAAAGCCAATACGCCATCCAGTGGGCCGTAGAACATATTCTGAAGAAGAATTCCTCTTGCATTCTCATTCACGTTCAGACCAATCGTTTGTACCATCGTAGGTTTCCTTGTGCTTCTTAAATTTTAATAACATAAACACATTTCTATATTTTCAATACTTATATGTTAAATATAAAATAAAGTTTTTGAAAAAGTACACATTACATGTTCTCTAGAGGCATTCAATAATTTCTCACCTCCTCCTTTGGTGGTGGTTTTTGAACCTTGGAAGCATAGCTAATAATTTCTCACATCCATTTAATTAAAGGTTTAATTATTCTGTTGGTCCTATAGTTTCGTGAAATTTTCAATTAGGTCCCTATACTTTTTTTTTAATTGGGTCTTTGCACTAAATTTTTTTTCAATTAAGTCCCTTTTAATAATAATTGACTTAATTTTATAGGGACCTAACTAAAAAAAAAAGAATTGGTATAGAGACCTAAATAAAAAGAAAAAAAAAAGTGTAGGGACCCAATTAAAAAAAAATTTGTGCAAGGACTCAATTAAAAGAAAAAAAAAAGTATAGGAACCTAATTGAAAATTTCGCAAAATTATAGGACCAACAGAGTAATTAAACCTTAATTAAATTGTTTACAATTGTAACTGAGATTGCAATAAAATTAAAGTTTACACCTATAGCATTAAGCAATAAAATAATTGTATGGAAGTTAAAAAATCATGATGGATAATTATTTATGTTGATTTAATTTGGCACTATTTGGGATTTTCATCAGTTGTTGGTTAATATCAATTATTAATTCTTCTTATCTTTAGATAGATAAATTATTCACAAAGACTTTATTCACATATAGTTTTGTATGTCTTTTTATGTAAACTTTAATGTTTTCTAAATCTTTTATTAGTGACATTATTATTTTGATCACTTTTAGAACAATATATTATTCACATAAAATATTTGTTACATGCATTAGAGCCGTAATAAACAAACTCAATAATTCATTCTTTGTTGAATAAGGATAAAGTATTATTTAGTTTATAACATTTGGGTTAAGTCTTAATTTCGTTCTTAATGTTTGAAACTTTATATTTTTATCTCAAACATTTTATTTCATTATATTTTAATCTTTTGATTAAGATTCGATTTTTTCTTCCAAAAATACCTCTTTTTCTATTATAATTTTTTTTGGACAGCAGTAAAAATTATAATT
>NC_029793.2:17484354-17487731 GCF_000816755.2 Arachis ipaensis
TAATATCTAAAATAAAAATAAAACATTTAAAATATTAAGAATAAAGTTAAAACTTAACCTAAATGTTAAGGATTATAGCACCGCTTTATCCATATAACAAGAGTAGTGCTAGGGAGCCAATGGCCTAAGTGTACAATGTGTACAATGGGTATGAATAAAATGAACATCACCTACTATGTAGAATAATCATCCGGATACCAGGGATAATAAACATCTCATATTATAAAAAATTAATTTTGGGTTCACCAAGGTTCGAATTCTTGATCTTCCGAATTTGAAACTCTAATACCATATCCTGAAACTACTCATCCCAAAAACGTAACCTGACAGAACAATGTAACACTAATAATCATATCTCTAATACTTTCTAAACTATCATTGTACGCTTTGTACGCTTAGATCATTGGCTCCCTATACTTTCTCATATAACAATTACCAATCCTTTATTGTTTATTTGTGCAGAGAATGGTGTTGGACCTAGTCATTGTCGTCCACCAACTGAAGAAGAATGGCAACGGATTTTTCTCCCTTTCAGAGGGCTTTGTGCTCGAAAAGGGGTTAGTTATCCAACAAAAATGAGAAGAAAAAAAAAATATTAGTTTTTAATCATTATCTTTTTTGTCTACGTTATCTTTGAAATAGTAAATAAGAATTGAACAGGGTATTTAGTATTTGGTGAAAACTCACGTGAAGTCGACTTCACGTGAAGTTAATGTCTGAGAGCCGTTAGATGATTTGACTTATTTGATTAAATTTTTATCTAGCGACTCTCAGATATCAACTTCACGTGAAGTCGACTACACCTGAGTTTCTACCTTAATATTTACTTTAAAAATATTAAAAATTATGTTTAGTTTGAAAAAAAAAAAATAATTTGTGGTTGTGGACGCTTATTATTTCAGATTGTAGCGACAGAGTTGGTGTTACAAGGCGCTAACGTTACCAGTGCACTTACTCAATACGTAAATGAAAACTATATTAGTAGCGTCATTGTTGGTGCTTCCCAATGGAATTCTTTTATAAGGTTGAATTCTTTTATCTCACAATCATGCATACTCAAGCATTTCCAATAAGTAAAAATCTCTTGCGGTCCATGAGATATATTTTTAGCTTTAATTATTTTGTAAATCTCGATAATTTTATCAAATTTTTAATTAAATTTTTATATTATATCAGATTTTGTAACTAAGTCTTTACTATGACAAAAATATTAGAATTAACCGGATATTCTATTAAATTATACAAAATATTCAGTTAAGTATTAGATATATTCGTTTTGTTTAACAAAATATAAATCTAATATAATATAAGAATTTAATTAAAAAATATATATAAAAATCTAATTAAAATTTTCAATAAAAATATAAAACTACCAAAATAATTAAACCATATTTTTATGTTGTGCTTCTTAAGCATAACTAAAATACCATGGCCTTGATTTTATTTTATTTTATTTTTTTTCAGGAAATTTAAAAATACGGATGTGGCAGCTAGCTTAGCCAAGTCTTTGCCAGATTTTTGCTCAATATATGTTATATCGAAAGGAAAAGTCCAAACTATCCGTCCAGCAGGTCCTGCTCAAAATGGTAAATTCACAAAAGCAGCAACAGTAAAAGGGGTAGCAACGCCAGATTATTTTTTTAACAATTCACCTCAACATATAAACAGGTATGGATCTCCATTAATTGCAATACTTATACATATCTTTTTTTGGAGTAATACAATAAAGACATGGATATCCTTTTCTGTGATTCACTTAGCTTGGTCAAAGAGGCTACATTATCAATGACACCAAGTAATTTTTCACCAATAGAACAAAGTCCAACAATATCCTTTGGAGGCTCTTCACCACAAACCGACAGTGATCTTGAATTCGCAAAGTCACAAATCACTTCGTCAAAATCCAAAGTAAGTAAGTAATGTATCTTGTACTATCAATGCAGTAAGGGTATTTTGGTCATTATAGAACATGCATAAGAAAAGCAGAAAAAAAATTAGAAACTATTAACAATGGTACATGGAAAAGTGAGTAAGTATAGTAAGGGTTATTTTGTAGTTGGGATTGGTTTATTTGTATTTCAATGTGCACCTATATCTAAATATTTATCTTTGTTATCTCTTCTTTTTATATTTTTCGTCTTCAAAACAATGTTAAAGAATTTCAATACAAAAATATTATTCGTATACTAAAATCAGTCATCAATATTTTTATATATAAATATATATGTATAATTTAATTTATTTATATTTTATACTAGTGACTATTTTGATGACTGGTTTTAGTACACACATAGCATAATCGATTTCAATATACTGGTAATAACTAATTATGTAGTTTAACTTACTTTTTCCCATGTGAATGATTAGATTTTTTTTTCCACCCATCTTTATAGAAAAAAATGGAGGAAGAATTAATGAAATTAAAACTTGAACTAAAGAAAACAAATGAGCAATATGGATTGTTCTATAAAGAAGTCGACTCTGCGCATAAGGTATGATGAAATGCTTTCTTTTGAGATATTGTTATTATAATATTTTCTCTATTTAATTTGAATATTAAACTTTAATTCAATTGCCTGAAAAATAAAAAGAGAAAACACTTGAAAAGTACATTTCATATTTGTTATTTAGGGAGTGGATGAGTATGAAAAGGCTAAGCTTTCAAGGCAGAAAACAGTGCATGCTATGGAAAACGAGGAAAATCAAGGAGCTTCAAGTTCTGCCTACATTTATAAAAACATCGTTCCATACAGAAGATACAACATTAAAGAAATAGAAATTGCAACTAATTACTTTGATATTGATCTCAAAATTGGAGAAGGTGGTTATGGACCAGTTTTTAAAGGAGTAATTGACAACACTGATGTCGCCATCAAGGCTGTGAGGCCAGATATAAGCCATGGGGAAAGACAATTTAACCAAGAGGTATCTATAAATAGTTAATGTTTCTTTGGTTTAAATAATGCATTTTTTTTTTCTTGCTATATTAAAAATGACAACTATATTCTAACACATTAACATTGTTAATGTAAATTATTTGTGTAAAATTGTCTTTATACAAAGATAATAATTAAAAATCTTAGATAACAATTTAATCAAATATATTAAATATTTATGTGTGTATTAGTGAGAGCAATTCTAATAAAATATTTTTGGAATTTTAGATTTGACATCTAGAAAAAATGAAATCATCAATCAAATAAGACCAATTTTAGTATAGAAACACAATTTCAATTTGTTGGAGAATCAATTATATTTTTTCACTTTATGTAAAATTTAAATTGAATTAAAAAACTAAATATTAAAATGATAAATCTCATATTTAGAATATCTACAATATTTGATTTTTGTTTAATTTTATTGTGGGTCTCACAAAA
>NC_029793.2:17488154-17531428 GCF_000816755.2 Arachis ipaensis
TCCATTCTCACTCTTAACTTAAAAAAAAAAAAAAAACTCTTTTCATCAATTATCTGCATGCAAATTGAAATTCAAAACGTTTCCCTTCACGTACACTTCAAATTTAAAACTTCAAAAAGCTCTGTCCTAAATTATTATCAACAAATCTGAATAAAAATTAATAACAACTTGATGTTAATGCAGGTTCAAGTTTTGAGCACCATAACACATCCAAACATGGTACTACTCATAGGTGCATGCCCAGAATTCGGATGTCTTGTGTATGAATACATGGACTATGGAAGTTTGGAAGATCGTTTATTCAGAAAAGGAAACACTCCTCCAATCCCATGGAAAATCCGTTTCAGAATAGCATCGGAAATCGCCACCGCCCTTCTCTACCTTCACCAACTAAAACCAGAGCCACTAGTCCACCGTGACCTCAAGCCAGCAAATATCCTCTTAGACAGAACCTATTTAAGCAAGATCGGCGACGTCGGTCTTGCGAGGCTCGTTCCGCCTTCGGTCGCTGACAAAACTACCCAGTACCGGCTGACGAAAGCCGCCGGCACGTTCTGTTATATCGACCCGGAGTATCAACAGACAGGGTTGTTGGGTGTGAAATCGGACATATATTCTTTTGGTGTGATGCTGCTTCAGATTATAACTGCAAAGCCTCCAATGGGGTTGGCTCATTTGGTTCAGAGTGCTATTGATGCTGGAAGCTTTGAACAAGTTCTTGATCCTAGTTTGAATGATTGGCCTGTTGAAGATGCTTTGTCTTGTGCTAAGTTGGCATTGAAGTGTTGTGAGATGAGAAAACGAGATAGACCCAGTCTTGCTACTGTGATTTTACCCGAGTTGAATAGGCTCAGAGATTTGAGATAGATAAAGATAATAATGGCAATAAAGAAATAATAATGAAAAAAATGAAAATCTTCTATGGCTGCGAGAGCTTAGTTGATAGAGCCAAGGCACCTGGAACCTGGAAATTGATTATTAATAATGTAAACTGCTACTCCTAGAATATTATTCTTAAATCGTCTCATCATTTTCTTTTATTATAAATTCTATAGAAATAATCAAGATGGATATAGTTACATACTTACAAGGACTAGCTAGTACTTGCATGAGAAGCCTCAACTCAGGGAAATATGCATGTAATGTAACTACTATAGTAATGTTTGGGTGAAAATAAAAAATCAGTCTAAACAGTCTAAAATTCGTGTATTTAATATTCATTAATTATCGATAGAATAATGGTATAATTTTAGATATAATAAAGGGTTAATGTTTAAATTCGTCCCTAAAAGATCACGCGATCTTCATTTTCATCATCGAATGATTTTTTTAATCAAATTAGTCCTTAAAAGATAAACTGTTAGTCAAATTAGTCCTTCCGTCAATTGGATGATGACGTGTCACGTTAAGTGCCATGTGGCATGATGACGTGACACGCCACGTGGCAGCTCAGTAACACGTGACACGCCACGTGACAAGTCAGTGACACGTGGCACGTGTCACTTGACATATAAAATTTTTTTTTATTAGTCAAAATAGTCCTTGAAAGTTTAGACGTAAGTCATTTTCATCCCTCAAATTTTAAAAATTAGTCAAACTAGTCCTTATATAATTTTTTTATTTTTTCTTCATAAAATTATCTCTCTCCTTTAATTATTCTCAAAATCTCTCTTATTCTTTTCTATTCTAAAATATTTAAATGTAATTGACAAACAAAACATTAGTAATTGTATCTTTTCTTCTTAAAATTTTTTCAATAAAATTATCTCTCTCCTTTAATTCTTCTCAAAATCTCTCATATTCTTTTCTATTTTAAAACCTTTTTCTTACATTATTACATTTTGCTGGAATATATATATATATACTCAAAATTAAAATGTATGTATTTATTAACCTAAACAAAGTTATATGCTCAAAATCAAAATTTATGTATGTTAACCTAAACAAAGTTATACCATTATTTTTTTTCTACTACATCTTTTTTTTCATTACGATATTACTTACATATAGGATGTAATAGTAGTGATACTTAGAGTCAAATTTTAAGAAGATTCACAAATTTTGCTTCAATTCCTATATAAACTGGTAGTGATAAACCAGTTTTTTCAATTATTGAGTTTTACTATATAAATTAAATAATAATAAAAATTATAATTTTAAAAAATATAAAAGATTTAAAATTTAAAATAATTACTATATTATTTAGTAAAATTTAAAATATTAAATTTTTAAATATATAATCAACAATAATTTGATAAACTCATTTAAATAAAAAAAATTCACATAAAAAAATTACAATTTAAAAATATAAAATTTTAAAATACAAATGACAAAATAACTTTATAAAAATTTAATTATTTTTATTATTTTATGTAAAGAGAATTTTGTTTATTAAGGTTTAAAAAATAATATTAAAATTAGTAGTATAAAAAAATATTATAAATTTAATATTATAAAAAATTATATAAAGACTAGTTTGACTAATTTTTAAAATTTGAGAGATGAAAATGACTTACGTCTGGACTTTCAAGGACTATTTTGACTAATAAAAAACTTTTTTTTATGTCAAGTGACACGTGTTACTGACCTGTCACGTGGCGTGCCGCGTGGCACTTAACGTGACACATCATCATCCAATTGACGGAAGGACTAATTTGACTAACAGTTTATCTTTCAGGGTCTAATTTGATTAAAAAAATTATTCGGGGACGAAAATGAAAATCGCGTGATCTTTCAGGGACGAATTTGAACATTAACCCATATAATAAATATATAATTACGAATAGTATTATGTAACTAGTAATCTAGACTTAGAATATGCAAACAAAATATCTTATATTACACGCAACAATTTTTAATCTGTTCTCTTACGAAATAAAATAATGAACTTAGAGATATGAACATGAAGATAGTTATGAACATACGATGTTTTTAGTAGTTCGCAGATGTTTTATGCCTTTTGTATTAGGCTTTCATTTTTCAGAGGTGGAAGGTATTCTAATTCAAACATTTAAGCCTATTGATAAAGTTTGTGTTTTAGTGCCAAAATATTACCGTTGCATGCTGCATGTTTTTAAAGTTTGCAGTTATGAATTTCTCTGCTTCTGAGATCCATGAGCCATGATATTTTATTTTGAGGTCTTGACAATTTAGTATTCTTTATTATAAGGTGAGTATTGAGTAATAGCTGATCAGATATACTATTTGAGACCTTTATTAAAGAGAGAAAGATAAATTGAAAACAAAAGGGGTAACCGACTATAGTAGCTATAAGGGTGTTTCAATTTTTTTTGGGTGACTAAACAGAAAAAAAAAAAGAAAAAAAGAACAGAGACAAAATCAAATTAATTGGCTAAGTTCATATCTAAATCTATTAGATGTTGAAGCTCACTCCATAGTTGATTCCAATTCGAGTGAATGTCCGCGTCATAAGTAGCTGCTTTAGCCATACAATCTGCAACACTATTTGCATTCCTTTGAATTAAAAGAATAGAGACTCTCCAATTTCAATTCATAACATCCTGTATATGCTTTGCCAAATCCAATTCCGGAATATCCTTACCAAGCATTCTTTTGTTTACTAAGAAAAGAGCTTATAAACAGTTTGTTTCAGAAATAACCTCACGAAATCCACTATCCCAAGCTAGAAGTAAATCTCTCCAAATCGCATACAATTCAGCAAAAAGAACACTGCACACTTCGACTTTCTCAGTGCAACCTTTCATCCAAAATCCATCAGAATTGCGAATGATACAACCAAAATCAGCATAGCCAAAAGGAGCAAAACAACTAGCATCACACTTCAATTTAACAGAATGAACTGGAGGTGGAACCCAATGCAAACAAAGCAAAGGAGGAGACAAACAGTGATGCATAGCAAAAATAGTGTGGAACTCTCTTACTAAACTACGAATCAAACTCACCACTTTACTAGCACTCCAAGAGTCATCTATATTAAATAAGTCATGATTTTTGCTTCTCTAAATCCCCTAGATGGTCGAAAAGAAAAGAAAAACATCTCCACTCCTTGCACATCTGCATAGCCAATTACGTAAATCCGAGTTATCTGAATATAGGTCTAAAAGGTTCCAGACCTCCTTGGCACTAGGGCACTCCCGAAGACAATAAAGAATGGATTCAGAACCATTCTGACACCGATGACAAGTGCTAGATAAAGCTAAGCCACAACCCAAACGAAACTCTGCCGTAGGAATAACGTTGTGAAGACTGAGCCAAATCAAGAATTTGTACTTCTCAGGAATATCCAGTCGTCATACCCACAACCAATTATCACGCTCATTTCTGTCAAACTTTCTTCTGACTAGCCAATTATATCCACTCATATCTGAGTAGAGTCTAGAAGACGCCACAGCCCACGACCAACCCGATCTCTCTCCAGCATTCAAATCCGGATTATAAGCATTCAAATGCTGTTTGACATGTTCTGGAATGTTAGAGAAAATATCATGGAGATTCCATTGACCATCTTTTCAAATGTCTCTAATAGTTAAATCAGAGTCAAATATATGTACAAAAGGGACATCTTGAGCAATTGGACCCTCAATACTCCAATTGTCAAACCAAAAAGATTGATCAAGTGACCCAACGCACCAAGAAAAGGCATCTTTAAGAGCACCAAAAGCCTTTGAGATACTCTTCCAAACATGAGAAGCGTTGCAAGGGACAGGGCCATCTAAAACTCCCTCATTCTTCAGATACTTCGCCCTTAATAGAGCAACACAAGACTTGTCCTGACAATGAAAAAGTTGCCAAACCAATTTACCAAGTAAAGATATATTAACACACACAGGATCTCTAATACTCAAGCCACCAAATTTCTTTGGAGTGACCACGGTCCTCCAATTAACAAGAGAAAGACCTTTGCCATCAACTTGACCCTTTCAAAGGAATTGTCTCATCATAGAAGACAATTTATTGCAAACTCAATTTGGAAAAAAAAATATACCTGTATATGATAGACAGGAATGGATGCTGCAACAGAATTGATCAGACAAAGTCTTCCTGCTTTATTTAGAAGCCTTCCTTTCCAATTAGCTAATCTTCCCCTCACCTTTTCGATCACTGAATGAAAAGAAGCCATACTGGTACGGGAATGATTAAGGTTAACTCCAAGATATCTTCCTAAGTCCAAAGCAAAACGTATTGAAGAAACACTAGTAAAAATATCTCTTCTACGAGTAGTCACATTTTTAGAACAAAAAGTTTTAGACTTTTCAAGATTTACTTTCATGCCAGATGCCTTGCAAAATATGTTAAGAGAATACATGACCATTTGGACCTAACTCTTTGTAGCTTGACAGAAAAGTAAGAGATCATCTGCAAACATCAAATGAGAAAATTTTGGGCCACCCCTAGTGACAGAAACTGGTTTTCACACACCCTCGACTACCTTATGAGATATATAGCAAGCAAGTCTTTCCATACAAAGCATAAATAAGTAAGGAGACATTGGATCACCATGTCTAAGCCCCCTTCTAAGAGCAAAACTATTCAATCTATTCTCATTCCACGTAATAGAAAGAGATGACGCACGGACACAATTCATAATCAAATTAACAGTGATGATAGAAAAACCAAAAGCAATGAGAGTACTCTCCAAAAATCTCCAATCCACCCTATCATAAACTTTTTCAAGATCAATTTTAAAAGCAAGAGTACCTTTCTTGGATTTTGTGTGCTTCATAAAATTCAGAATTTCTTGGGCCACAATAATATTATCAGGAGCACCACGACCCGGAATAAAACCTCCTTATAAAGGACTAACAATATCTGGAAGAAAGGGCCGAAGTCGATTAGTCAATATTTTGGTGATAATTTTATAAACAACATTACACAAGCTAATAGGTCTGAAATTCTTCATAAAGGTAGGGTTATCAATTTTAGGAATAAGCACAATCAGAGTTTCCATGATGCTAGGATTTAAGTACTCTCCCAAAAAAGCGCTCTGGATAATATTCCAAATCTCAGTGCCTACTATCTTCCAATATTCTTTAAAAAAAATAAAATTGAAAGCCATCTGGACCAGGACCCTTAAAAGGGCTCATACTGAATACTGCTGATTTGACTTTCGCAAAAGAGACAGGGTCAATTAACTTAGCACAAGTCTTGGTGCTTAGAGTGGGCATCGGAACATCCCCTAAACAATCAACCTCAACCTCTTCCGTTGTACCAAAGAGATTCTTGTAAAAAGTGAGGGCTTCTTCCTGGAGAATATCTGGATCAGTAGATTAAGACCCATCTCTAATATATAATCCATGTATTCTATCATGGTTTCTACGCACCAAAATCTGAAGATGAAAGAATTTAGTGTTTCTATCCCATACTTGACCCACTGCGTATGCTCTCTAGATTTCTGGTACCAAAAAAATTTCTCTTGCAATAAAAGCCTATTGTAATCTTCCCTCAGTTCAGCTTCTTTAATACTCAGAGACAACATATCGGTAACCTCCAAACGCCATTGAATCTGATTAATCTGATATTCCAGCTTACTTTTTTGTACAAAAATATTTCCAAAAACCTTTGAGTTAAAGTCCAAAAAAATATGTTGAACCAACTTAAGCCTTTCAGTAATGCCTCTAAACCCTTGATTCCAAGCTTACTAATAACATGTTTATAAGAAGGATGTGTTGCCCACGCAGCCTAGAACCTAAAAGGACAAGAACCTTTCACTATGGGGCCACCATGACAACGAACTAAAATAGGGTAATGATTAGAATGAAGCCTGCTAAGAATTTCAGAATAACCCTCAGGAAACATTGTCATCTGTGCCTCATTAATTAGTGCTCTATCCAACTTTTTAGCAAAGTCCCAGCCAACTTGAACTGTTCTATACCAAGTATATCTCCTACCAGTCATTTTAAGATCAAAGAGTTCACAGTCATCTAGAGTAGTAGCTAATAGACTAGCTCTGTGAGAAGAAAAATAAGCACCCGTACTCTCGTCTGGCATCACAATCTCTTTAAAATCACCAACGGCCAACCATGGTCCATTATGGCCTGAATTAATAGAATGCAAATGATCCCAAAGCATACTTCTTTTTTCAAATTAAGGACTCCCATACACTGCACTACAAAGCTAAACTAAGTTACCCACACTCACTTTTACTGTGATACGTCAGTCAGTTTAGTCAGTAACCACACAAGAAGCATTAGCAATAGAAGAGAGAAATCAAATGCAACCCATGTGTCCTACTGCTTCCTCAACACCAACACAATGAAAACCCAACTTATTCCAAAAACTCTTCAAATTATTAAACATAGTATGAGTCTTAAAGAGAAAGAAGAAAGATAGTTTATATATTCTCACCAAATTTTTGCAATGTACACGGGTTATCTTGTTAGACGCACCCCTCACATTTCAGGCTATGATATTAAAACTATCCATAAAAAAAAGCAAAAAAGGAGCTCCAATAACAAACCCGAGAGTCAACATGATGTCCCTGTCTTCGATGATCCTTCCTTTAATGGACTCTCAAATTGCAACGCAATTTTCTCCGTCAAAACTTGCGCCACACCTGTCGCCGATGCTCCATGCTTATCTGCCGGCAAATTCTGCAAAGAGTTTGGGTGAGGACACTTCGCACAATGCCATTTGTTGTCTCACCTTGCTACTGATGATGTATATTGTGACGGGTCCCTGAAGAAGCCACACTAACCGATTTTTCAATATTGATACCCCTGCTTAATTTTACTTTGGATCCAATAGCATGTGTTGTACGTTGATGATTAGGCCTTGTCCAAGTATTGGTAGCCTTGTTAGGAGTCTTCTTTGCCTTTGGTTGGACCTGATGGGTGGTAGCAGAAGGCTTTTGACCCATTTTATACTTTCCTTTCATAATCACTTAAGTTCAACTTTCCAAATTCTCATGTTGTGCGTGGTCTACATAAACAGCATGCAAATCACCCTCCACCAAATCCGGGACAACAACAGTTGCGGTCTCACCTCCAAGATTCTTGGCAAAATGAAAATTTTCCGTTTCCACATGCATCGGATTTTTTGAATTTGAACTTTCAGGCTGCTTTGCTACATCGCCGACCACCTTGGCACTAGTTCCTCCTCCCGCGTTGCTGTCAATCTTGCATGCCTTCATATCATGACCAAACTTGATACAAGAGCCACAAATAAGGTGAAGACTTTCATATTCAACCTCATATTCAACACCTTCAACAAGAATCTTCTTAGTCATTGGCAATCCTAAATCTATCTGAACATAGGCACGAGCATATCGTCCTCTTTCAACTAATTTTGTTGTCAAATCAATCTTGACGGGGATGCCAACTGCAGCTGTAACACAGAGCATTGCATCTTCTTGGTAGTACCAAATTGGTAATCTAGAAATTTTAATCCACACTAAAGTTGCTCCAAAACAGTTTTTACTTGAGCTGAACTCTTGATCCCAAGGCTTCACTGCCACATAATTTCCCTCAATCTTCCATGGACCTCCTAAGAGAACCTTTTCTCGCTCCTCAGCCACATCAAACTTCACAAGAAAATAGTCAAACCCCATGTCCAACAAATCAAAACCTCCCTTAATCTGCCATATCGTTCGGAGTTTATGAGACAATGTAGTGTAGCTATAATGTTTACCTAGCACCTTAATCACTATAACATCCTTATAAGGTTTTGCTAAACAATTCTTAGCTTTTTTGGTAAATGCTACACTCAGTGGTAAGAGATCTCCTTGCTTCCCAGAAACAACGCAATGTTATCTCCTGACAAAGTTTTAACGAGTGAAAAAGTTCTAGCAATCTTAGAACCCACAACTTTGTCCCTGAAAGAAACCTTCAAAGGCTTAAAAACCCCTCACGAAATATAATCCTCCTTTTTTCCTAATGCAAGCCCTCCCCCACTCTCCCCCTTATCTCTTCCGCCAATATTGTCAGCTGCCTCGCCGTATTTTACCCTCAAGATCTCTTTCCGCTCACTCCACCGCTCATCTTTGATTTCCAAAATTGTACAGAGTTAAGGGTGTTTCAATCTAACCAATGTAAGTAAAACCCTAAATTAGTTTACCACCCTAAAATTATAACATTTTCTATTATAATCTTAAAATGCTATTTTTTAAACTAAAAAAACTCATTCAATTCAAATTTTAATAATTTAAATCAGATTGAGTTAAATTTAAAAATAAACTCAAACTATTCAATTCAAATCGCAATAAATTATATACTTTAGATTAAATTAATTTTACTTTTAAAATTGATTTAAAGTAAAATAAATAGAGGTTCTTAGTGTTTTAAATATAACTACCATGATCATGTGTTAGAGATAATATGATAAAAACAAAAAAATAGTTATAAAAACAAGTAAATACTCAAAATCGTTACTAAAAGATCTCTTATTTTTTAAATTGGTTTGCGAAATTGTTTTAATCAAATTAGTCTTCAAAGAGTATAAGTTATTACCTTTATCGTTCCGTCAATTCTACAATTGAAGCCGTTAATGATTACCTTGTTAAAGTATTCATTGCATACTGACATAATATGTTTATAAAATTAAATCAAATTAATCTCAATTGCAACCCCAGTCAAACCCAAAAACCCAATAGACCCACCCAACCTGACACAACTACTCCAGCAACCCAGCGTCAAAATACCAAGTAACTTGTTCATCCCTCGGCAGCTTCCATTAAAGGGTCTTAATGTAAGCCTCGAAGATGACTTCTCCTTCATCTTTCCTTACCTTTATGTAAACACTTTGATAAACCACTATTTTATGGTTTATCTTGTATTTAATTGAGTGGTTTCATCAAGTCTTTACCCACTTATTCATATGATTTGCATGATTTTATAATCCCTTCCTAGTATTGTTTTATGATTGAAAACTTGCTTCATAGAGATCTGAATGGCTTAGAGAATGGAGAGGAAGCTTGCAAAAATGGAAGAAACACAAGAAACTAAGGAGATGACCAGCGAGTACCGACGCGCACGCATGGCTCACGCGAGCGCGCAGAATGGAGAAATTTGCAGTGATGCGTGCGCGTGCCTGACGCGTACGCGTGGATTGGAGTCTGCACAGATGACGCGCACGCGTGACTGACGCATACGCGTGACCTGCGCGATCTCCAGAAATAACAGAAAATGCTGGGGGCGATTTCGGGCCGAGTTTTGACCCAGTTTTCGGCCCAGAAACACATAATAAAGCCAGAGAACATGCAGAGACTCGAGACACATTCACATATTCTCATTAGGATAGTTTTAGATTTTTAGATCTGAATCTAGAGAGGAAATTACTCTTCCTTTAGTTTTTCTTTACATTCATAGTTTATTAGTTTAAAGCTTTTGCTTTTGGATATTGAAGAGTCACCACCTCCGTTGAAAATACTATTCTAGTTTGTTTCCTTACTCTTTTATTTATTTATTCCATATTCTTAATTCTTGTTTAGAGTGGTAATTGGATTATTTTCATGGATTGTTAATGCAAAGGATTACTTTTACTTTTAATTAATTTGAATCTTTATTTTTAAATTATCATGTCTCTTTTCTATTCCAAACTCCCAATAACAAAGATGGTACTCATGTCAATAGAGTAGATTTCCTACTCGACATGGAGGTTGATTAAGAGGAGACACTTGAGTTGGAATTCAAGTGGTTAGTTAAATTGGAAGTTGTTGGCTAATTCTGTATATACTAACGCTAGACCTTCCTAAGGGAGAGGACTAGGATTTGCGAATAAGAGTTAGCTCAATCACCTGACTTTCCTTTATTTAGTAAGGGTTAACTAAGTGGAAATAACAACCTCTTTATACTACACTTGAGAGAATTCCAACAAGGATAGAACTTCCAATTAATCATTCCCTCCAGTCAAGGCTTTTTATTTTGAATAATATAAATTCCTTTTAATTTTCATTGCTCTTAATTATAATTATTTATTTTCTATCATTCAACTCTCAAAATTCTCGGAAAACTCCTGATTAATAACTTAGCACCATTTCTAGCAACTCGTTGGGAGACGACCTGGGACTCATACTTCCAGTATTTTTTTTATTCTAAACTTTTTGTGACAACCTTTCTAAATTGATGAGGTGGATTTTTGCTGGTTAATAGCTATACTCGCAACGCTGTTCTACTATATTATAATCTCTTAATTGGTCTAACTTCTGCTACGCATCAGTTTTTGGCGCCGTTGCCGGGGAGTTGCAATTGTGTGCTGAATTATTAATTAGTGTACATATTTTTATTTTATTTGCATATTTTATTTTATTTTATTACCATGAGCTATATGTTTCTTTCATTCAATGACGTGTTCACTGCCTGATCCGAGCTTAGCTGCATTTGATCCTGAAATTGAAAGAACTCTTTCACGTATTAGGCGAGCTCGACGCAGGTTAGCCTCAGAGGGTGGTGAAGTGATTGTTATCGATTCACCAGTCTCATCTGAGGGCGAATCTGAACCGCCATCTGAGAGCAAAACAAGCTCCTTTACTACTGATTCAGTTGATTCACGTGCAGATAACATGGCAGCACCTAGGAGGATTACTCTCCAGGAAGCTGGAGCTCCAGATTTTACACTGCAGCCATACCAAGTGCATCATCCAACTCTGGCTGCAGATTTTGAGATGAAGACTGCATTAATCAACTTGATGCCCAAGTTTCATGTCTTACTTGCTCAGGAGCCCATCAAGCACCTCAGGGATTTCCAGACAGCCTGTTCTACTATTAGGCGTCATGGTGCAAATGAACTTTCTATTCTGTTAACTGTCTTCCTGTTTTCTCTTGAGGGAAAGGCGAGGGAGTGGTACTACTCCCAACATGAAGCAACTATTACCAACTGAGATATGCTCAAGAGAGAATTCTTGGAAAAATACTTTCCAGCTGAGGTTACAGACAGACTGAGGAAAGAGATCTCCTGCATTGTTCAAGGAGAATCAGAGACTCTTTATGAGTACTGGGAGCACTTTAAGAACCTTCTGGATGCATGCCCCCATCACATGATTGACAGGTTAGTATTGATCATCTATTTCACTCAAGGCACAAAGCCTCGGGATAAAACTACACTAGATGGTGCTAGTAATGGTTCTCTGAAAAAGTACAAGACCGCAGATGAAGCATGGCAACTAATCAGTGACTTAGCTGAGTCCACCAGGAATCATAGGCACAGGAGTAGCCACTCAAAAGATGTTGTAGAAGTTTTCTCTAGCAGTGAGACTACTGCTCTTACACAGAGTATATGTGAAATGACCAACCTACTGAAGCAGATGCAGTTGAATCAACAACAAACTCAGCCTTTCCCACCACAACAAAACCAACAGTTAGTTCCCCAAAGTGTATGTAGAATCTGTGCTGATTATAGTCATTACATTGATGAATGCTCATAGCTCCAACAAGAAGACAACACTGTGGCAGCTACTCATAACTTCTATGACCGCCCAAATCAAGGATACAATCAACAAGGCGGCAACTACAACCAAGGTGGGAACTATAACCAAGGATGGTAGGATAACTCCAACCAAGGCTGGAGGGATAATTCCAACCATGGCTGGAGGGATAACTATAACAGAGGAGGCAGAGATAACAATGGAAATCAGAGGTGGAATAACAACAACAGACAGCAAAATCAGAACCAACCTTACAGAGCTCCTCACCTTAGGCAATCCCAAGGACCCCAGCACAATCAACAACAGGTCCCCCAGATCACTTATCCACCTTCCTCATCAAATGATGAGATTCTTCGTTCTCTTGCACAAGGACAACAAGACATGCAAACTACACTGAACTCTATTTTAAACGGTCTAAATGCCACTTTACAAGCTCTCGCCGCCCGAATAGATTCATTACCTACTTCCACCAACCAGCCTTTAAGCTCCAGTGGAATTCCTTCTCAACCCTTACCTAATCCCAAAGGTGGCATCAATGCCATCACTTTGAGGTCAGGAATCACACTGCAAGAGAGGAACCAAGAGGAGCCAAGCCCACTAGAACACACCCCAGTTGAGGATATGGTAGAAGTGGAAGATGCTGAAGAGGAAGAGGAAGTACAAGACAAGGTTGAAGAAGAAGTAGCTCAGCAAAGGAATGGAGCGCCAAAGGATGCAGAAGCTGCAAGTGGCGCCATTCCTATCTCATTTTTACACCTTGCAAGGAAGTCCAGAAAGCAGACGGAACTTGATCCCAAAATGGTAGAAATTTTCAAAAAGGTTGAGATAACTGTTCCCCTTTTTTATGTTATTCAGCAAGTACCTAAATATGAAAAGTTTCTGAAATATTTATGCATACATAAAGATAAAATTGATGAATTAGAAACTATTCCTTTAGGTAGTTCTATATCTGCTTTAATGGGAGGTATACCTGAAAAATGTAGTGACCCAGGTCTATGCATGGTTAACTGTACCATTAGAGGTGTAATATTTTCTGATTGCATGTGTGACTTAGGAGCGTGTGTTAGTATAATGCCATTGTCTATATATGATACTTTGAGGTTCCATCCCTTAAAAAGGTCAGCAGCTCGTTTTGTGTTAGCAGATAAAAGCATTATTACAGTAGTTAGAATTTCTGAAGATGTATTAGTGAGTATTAAGGGGCTCACATTTCTCATTGACTTCTATATCCTGGAAATGCCTCCTAATGACTCAGGAAGACCATCATCAATCCTGCTTGGAAGACCATTCCTGAAGACTTCGAAGTTCAAGCTGGATGTATTCTCAGGAACTTACTCCTTTGAGATAGATGGCAGAACAGTGAGTTTTAGTTTAAATGAAGCTATGAAGCACCCTCCGGAAGATCATTCTATATTCCAGTGCGACATCATTGATGAAACTGTACCTAAAGTTCACCAAGAAGAAGTAGAAAAGAAGCACATGGAGCAAGGTCCAAGTGTGGGGACACCCTCTAAACACAATGAGGACCCTTTGCCATTATCATTAGCTCAAGATAATCCAGAGCCTAGCCATGAGCAGAAATTAGAATTGAAACCCCTTCCTCCACACCTCAAGTATGCTTACCTTGAGGATAATCAAAATTTCCCAGTTATCATTGCAAGGGAACTCACTTCCCAACAAGAGGAGCAGCTACTTAGTGTGCTGAGAAAACATAAGAAAACAATTGGGTGGAGCTTGGCGAATATAGTAGGCATCAGCTCTCAAGTTTGTGAGCACAGAATATAATTAGAAGAGGGAGCAAAGCCTGTCTGTCAACCCCAAAGAAGTGAATCCTACCATCTTAGAAGTTGTCAAGAAAGAAGTGACCAAGCTACTTGAAGCAGATATCATTTATCCCATCTCAGATAGTGAATGGGTCAGTCCAGTACAAGTGGTACCCAAGAAGTCTGGAGTCACAACAATAAAGAATGAGTATGGAGAGCTCCTGACAACTAGAGTGCAGAATTCATGGAGGGTTTGCATTAACTATAGGCGTCTCAACTAAGCTACTCGCAAGGATCACTACCCCTTGCCATTTATTGATCAGATGCTTAATCGCCTGTCAGGTAAATTCCATTATTACTTTTTAGATGATTATACAGGCTATTTTCAAATTCATATAGCTCCTGAAGATCAGGAGAAGACTACTTTTACATGTCCCTTTGGAACATATGCATATAAGAGAATGCCTTTTGGCTTATGTAATGCACCGGCTACTTTCTAAAGATGCATGATGAGTATCTTTTCAGATCTTATTGAGAACTGTATGGAAGTTTTCATGGATGATTTTAGCGTATATGGTGATTCCTTTATCCTTTGCTTGGATAGTTTAACTAGAGTATTAGATAGGTGTGTTAGTTCAAACCTTGTATTGAATTTTGAAAAATGTCACTTTATGGTAAAACAAGGGATTGTTCTAGGACATGTTGTATCTAATACTGGTATTTCAGTAGATCCAGCAAAGGTGGATGTCATTTCTAGTTTACCTTACCCCTCCTCCGTGAGGGAAGTCCGTTTGTTCCTTGGCCATGCAGGTTTCTACAGGAGATTCATTAAGGACTTCAGTAAGGTAGCATTACCTTTATCCAGACTGTTGCAGAAAGATATTAAGTTCGAGTTCAGTGAGGATTGCATGCAAGCATTTGATAAGCTAAAGATCGCCCTGACTCAAGCTCCAATCGTGAGAGGACCAGACTGGAGCCGGCCATTTGAGATTATGTGTGATGCTTCCAACCATGCAATAGGAGCGGCGCTGGCTCAGCGCGAAGGTAAGGATCCTTTCGTAATTGCTTATGCGTCTAAGACCTTAGACGCTGCTCAGTCTAATTACACTACTACTAAAAAAGAGCTTCTTGCTATTGTTTTTGTCCTAGATAAATTCTGAGCCTATTTACTTGGTACTAAGGTGGTAGTGTACTCAGACCATACAGCTCTAAAGTATTTATTAGCTAAAAAAGAGTCTAAACCAAGGCTAATACGATGGATACTGTTGCTACAAGAATTTGATTTAGAAATTAAGGATAGGAGTGGTAACCAGAATTTAGTGGCAGACCACTTGAGTCGCCTTGAGCACATTAAGGATGACTCCACTCCTATCAATGATGCTTTTCCATTTGATAGCTTGCATGCAGTATCTGAAGTAGTTCCTTGGTATGCACCTGTAGCTAATTATCTAGTTAGCCACACTTTTCCTCTAAATTTTACTAAGTGTCAGAGAGACAAGCTGAAAAGCGAGTCTAAATATTATATATGGGATAACCCATACTTATGGAGGTGTGATGCTGACCAGGTAATTAGAAGGTGTATACCTCAAATAGAATTCCAGTCCATTTTAGAGGCCTGCCACTCTTCTGAGAGTGGAGGACATTTTGGCCCTCAAAGAACAGCTAGAAAAATCTTAGACTGTGGATTCTGGTGGCCTACCCTTTTTAAAGATGCTGCTGAATTTTGTAAATCTTGATTCCCATGCCAAAGGTTTGGTAATATATCCAAGAGGGATGAGATGCCTCAACAGATTATGCTTTTTTGTGAAATTTTTTATGTTTGGGGCATTGACTTCATGGGTCCATTTCCAAACTCTAATGGTTACCTTTATATACTGTTAGCTGTAGATTATGTTTCTAAATGAGTGGAAGCAATTCCTACCCGTACTGATGATGCTAACACTGTTGTTTCCTTTGTTAGAAACCATATTATCTGTCGCTTTGGATCACCACGAGCAATCGTGAGTGATCAAGGCACTCACTTTTGTAACAGGAGACTAACGGGATTACTGAAGAAGCATGGAATTGTTCATAAAGTAGCGATAGCTTATCATCCCCAAACTAATGGATAAGCAGAAGTATCTAATAAAGAAATAAAGCGTATTCTGGAGAAGATAGTAAAGCCTCATAGGAAGGACTGGAGTGCCAGGCTACAAGATGCACTCTGGGAATAGCCCCTTCCGCTTAGTGTACGGAAAGGCTTGCCACCTTCCAGTAGAGGTGGAACACAAGGCTTTCTGGGCTGTGAGGGAGTGCAACATGAATTTTGAGGAAGCTGGTGCTGAAAGGAAGCTGCAACTAGCTGAATTAGAGAACCTTCGCCTAGAAGCATATGACAACTCCAGGCGATATAAAGAGAAGATGAAGGCTGTCCATGACAAGCACATAAAAAGGAGAAAATTCAGACCAGGGGAATTAGTTCTTCTTTATAACTCCAGACTGAGGCTTATACCAGGCAAACTAAGATCAAGATGAGAAGGTCCCTACAGAGTAGAAAAGGCAGAGCCATACGTAGTTTTTCACCTGCGTTATTCTTCTAGCTCCAAATTCATCAAGGTTAATGGACATCGCCTAAAGCTTTATCATGGAGAGAAGATTAAGGATCACAAAGAACTAGAGGTCTTCCTCTTGGAAGACCCACCAACAGAAGCAGAATGAGCTTGAAGAACGTCCAACTTAAGGACGTAAAAGCAAAGTGCTAGGTGGGAGACAACCCACCATGGTATGGTCGTTTCGTTTCAGTCTTAGTTTTATTTTAGTTTATTCCCCTTTATTTTTCTTAGTGACTCTTCTCATAATCTCTGCATATAGTCTGCATTTGCATTTGCATTCTGCATAAAAAAAAAAAGGGAAGCACGTGACGCGCGAGCGTGTGCATTTGAAACAAGAAGAAAAGAAGCAGAGTTACCGGGAGCGTGGCTGGAGGCGTGCCTTAGGCACAAACACGCCCATGCGAACGCATTCCTGACGCGTTCGCACAGCTTGAAAAACCAGCCTCCCACGCGTACGCGTGACCCTGCGAAATCGACGTAAAGAGGTGTATGGCAGAGAGTTATGATGGAGTGGGGCTGGAATGGTGCTGGAAGCACAAGCCCTACCACGCGAACGCGTGCCCCACGCGTCCGCATCAATTTTCAAAAAGAAGCCATTCATGCGTGTGCGTCACCCACGCGCACGCGTCACCCTGAATTTTGGCAATATGCGTATAAAACAGAGAGTTGTGCGTACGCGAGGCTGCACTCGCGCCAATGGCACAAATCAGGTCACGCGCACGTGTCACCCACGCGTCCGCGTCACCTGAAAAATATAGCCAACCACGCGAACGCGTGCCCCACGCGAACGCGTCGCATGCGACGCACAGTTCAACTATACCTGCGCCAGAATTCCTATCTTTTCTTCCCTAATCTTATTTCTTTCTTCCTCATTCTTATTTATTTCTCCTTCCTTCTTTCTTCTTTATTCCTTCTCACTTTTTACTCTCCCCCTCATTCTCTTTCATATTTATTATCAAGGTTCTTTTCTTTTCTTCTTCCCCTTTTTACTTTTCCATTATTATTATTTTTACTTATGTTTTCTTCTTCTTTTTTTTCTTTTTACTTTTACTATCTATGTTTTCTTTTTCTTTCTTTTTCTTTTGCATACTTTTAATTGGTGTTAGAAATTTATTTGGGTGATTGTTTTCTTCTATATTTTAATTGTGAATTATTAAGGAGTTGTTTGATAATTATTAATTATCTTAGGGTTGCTTGCATGTTCAAATTCAACACTTTCAATAACATATTTATCATGCATACTAAGTGTTTGTGAAAAAACTCGTATGGCATTATGCATATTTAAATATTCTATTCTTCTACTCTAATGTCTGTTTTTCACAAAACCCCTTTTTATATATTATTCATTGAATATGATTGTCAATACAAACAAGTTGTTAGTTTGAAACACTTGATAATCAAATGGTGAGTTTTAGGAAGTGCCTGTCACAATGAGGCACAACATTAGCCTGTCCTCTCTGACAAAGGTTGCTGCTTTATTAGTGGGTCTTCTTTAAAATTTTATTTTGACCCTATCTAATGTTAAATATGATATTGTAGTGTTTCAAGTGAGATAAATTTCATTTCTTCCCCTTTTTTGTGTTGATGGGCCCATTCATTCCATGCATTGCTTTTGAAGTTGAGAACAAACAAACCAAAAAGATAAGGATGATAAAAGGTCTACACAACTAATTAAGTGACGGGCCAAAATATTGCTTGAATGCTGGTTAAGTTATAAATAAAACAAACATTGAGACTTAGACTAAAATACCCACACCCATGAAAGGATGAATACCATCGTTCGTTGGATCCGAGTCAATCATCGCCGTTGCTCCCTGCTCTTCGGAGAGATATAGATGGTTGTTCCGGCCTCGCTCGGCTTGCACCACCGCCGCCGCTCACTCGGCTTGCACCCCTATTCGCTGCGCTGCGTTGCGCGTCTTCGATTCCTACAACTTCAGAGGAAAACGCATCTGTCATTGCTAGCGCGGAGGAAGGCCATGGTTTTGTTGATGAATCGAAAACCTCTACCCAGTAGCCAAACTTCACTCTCGGAGATCTACCTCGCTGCCGGAGGAGCACGGTGAACCAGAGCGGGAAGCTAGTACAATCAATTTTTTGGTATACAACAACGGCAAAGTTCATTCACAAAAATTGTCCTTCAAAAAATAACAGGCCCACGACATATTTAGATCTACAAGCCTAGATATTAATCATAAAAAAAATATCCCGATAATAAGACTTTTCATTTTGTGAAATAATAATTTGAAAAAAAATTGTAAATTAATCATTCAATTACAAACATAAGTAAATTATAATTAGGTTAATAGTCATAATTAAATTGTTAAAATTAAAATTTATTTTTTTATATTCATTTAAATAAAAAATCCTCATAAAAAGTACATACAAGTAATTAAATGATATAAAATCACTAAAATAGAATGTAAAAATGTCTTTGTCCGTCCAAATTACTATATTATATTAGGTGTTATAGGCTTATAGCTTTATTCTAAAATGCATATTTCTCTAGTTATTCATTAAAAATTTGAAAAAAATATGTTTGTAAATTGGTATTAGTTATTTAGTTTTACTTTATGATTATGATATTATGATTCTGCTAATAATTTTTTTTTGTGAAAGTCATTCTAACTTAATAAGACGATTTAAAAATTTCGCACTTAGATAATCCTTTATAATAATAATAGAAATGCATCTTATTTTTATTTTCAATTTTGAGGGCCTGAAATAACAGTTTTTTTTTTTTGTCTAGAACCATTGTTTATAATGGTTGGTCTTTTTTTAAGTAACAATAACGATGTGGTCCTTATTTTCTGAAGCTTACATCAAAAGCCCAAATTTCATTCCTCCAAAAACCTATCCCATGAAAAACAAATTTTAGCATATATAATTTGGATAATTATGAATTGTCCCCAAACATGGGTAACAGTAACAATTTCACTAGAAACGCAGACTCTCCTTTGACAGTGAACTCTTACGTCACTTATTCACAGGTGTGAATAAAGTGAGCCATGTGTTACACTCTCCACGTGACAGCAAGCCCAAAAGGACGAGGCTAATGCTGTGCCTCATTAGTCGAGGCTCAGGCTAAAACTCACATAATCAAATTTGGGTAATTAATGCTTGATCTATGCTACTCATGCCTTTGCCAACATGCCAATAAACATCTTGCATCTACTTGCCATAACATGCACTTGCTATATTTTCATTGATGAACTTCTCACATGTAGTCGCGACCATGTGTTAACGACATCCTTCTTTACCGTGCATTGATTATCACTTGTACCATCCTCTTCCTTGCTCTAACCCTTAGCTTTAAAAGTTACTTTCTTTTTCCCTTTTCAGGATGGCCACCAAGAAAGGTAAAGAGAAAGCTACTCCCAAACCACCGGTAAGGAAAGGAACAAAAAGAACACTAACTCCGGAGCCATCTTCAACAGCAGTAAAACCCTCAACAAAGAGAATCAAGAGGATCACCAAGGTCGATGAAAAAGAGAAAGCCTTTCTAGCAAGGGACACTGCGCGGTTCACTAACTGCTACTATGAACAGATGTTCCCCATCCTGGCTGACTGAAACTATAATAATGAGTACCTTCTCATCCTCCCGACCAAAATTGTTGACTTTATTGAGCCAAGAATTGAACGAAGACAATGGGGATTCCTACGGAGACAGCCACAGTAGGTCAATCTCTCATGGGTAGTTGAGTTCTACTCAAACTTTCACATGCCATCCCTGCAGTCTGTCTATGTCTGTCAGAAGTAAGTTCCCATAACTGAAGAGGCCATTCAGCGAGCTTTAGATCTTCCCCCTGCTCCAGAAGGATTGGACGCATTTCAAAAAGCCTCTTTTAAGCGCCAGACATACCAATTTGACTGGGACGCCGTTCTCAGAGTTATAGCACAACCTGGCAGCAAATAGATCTATGGATACCATCGATCCCGACCTAAGAGCATATTGGCTTCAGCACTCACCTTGGAGGCTCGAGTATGGGCACAGATCATGTCACATTACGTCTTCCCGAGCACTCACGAGTCCTCCTTCACTGCAGATATGGCTGTTTTACTCTGGTGTATCCTTACAGACCAGGCTCTCAATTTACCAAGACACATCCGGAATGCTATGGGACACATACAGATTGCGGGCAACCTACCTTTTCCCACCTTGGTTTCAGATCTAGTCTCAGTAGCCGGAGTCTCCTATAGAGCTGGGGACACCAAGGCCATGCTTCCATGGGATGATCAGTACATCCCTAACGGAAAGTATATCAGACCTCCAGCAGCCACTATCAACCGGAGAACAGAACTAGCAGAAGATATCCCTTCTCCTACCACATCACAAGCACCTTCAACAAACCAACTGCTCCATCAGATACTTGAAAAATTGGACCGGCTTGACCGGCAAGGAAAGCGAAGAGAGCGCCGTAACAAGCGCAGATTTATATACCTCAATGAGCTACTTGTTGGTAACCACCCACCTGAAGAAGACCCAGACACCCCGGACTCCACTTCATTTACCAGCATAGGGAGCCATGACGGTCCCGATTGTGGAGATGCTACTACCAGCCCCCCTTTGTTCCTGACTGATGGCACCGAAGACGGTGCCAAACTTTAAGTGTGGGGAAGTCGGTCAGTACCTGACTTTCGGAGGTAATTTCTCTTTCTTAACACCAATAAATTAGTAATTTTTCTTTTATTAGGATAGGATAGATAGCATAGTAATAGGTAATTGCATGCATGTTCTAATTGGTTGAAAAAATATGTTTCTTTTCAAGACTTTATTTTGAAAATTTTTCACTAATTTAAATAAGAATTTTTTGTGATAAACTTGTTTGAAGATTGTATTTGGAACATGGTTTAAATCCAGAACACACAACCCGTGAGATTTGAGCTTAATTACATGGTTACACTATTTAACCATAATATTTTATTCTTGTGTGTTTGCTTCTCTATGACTGTAATCTGTATTTTGTTCCATCCTATATGTCCAATGTTTAATGTGTTATATGCATGCATATGATTGAGGCCATTATTTTATTAGCTCACTTATCCCAAATAGCCTACCCTTTTACATCACCTTTATTAGCCACTTTGAGCCTTTTAATCCCATTTGTTCTATATTTTACCACATCACTAGCCTTAAGCGGAAAAATAAGTTAACTACCCCAAATTGAATCTTTGGTTAGCTTAAGATAGAAATTGTGTGTCAATTAAGTGTGGAAAACTGTTCATACCCTGGGTCGAGCTATCCAACCTGGGATGATTGGAGATAAAGCGACCGACCTCTTCAGGTCAGACTATCCGACCTCTTCTCAGAGAGCTCGGCGAAATCAACAAGAGAGCCCAGAAAAAGGCCCAAATAGAGGAACACGACCCAAATCCTAAGGCGGCCTAAGCCTATAGAGATAAGGGCGGTTCCAATGAAGATACGCTGACCTCAACTCTAAAGATAAAGATAAGATGAGATAACTAACTTATCTTATCCAACAAAGGTCACATCTCAACACTATAAATACACTGGAGCACCCAGGTATAACTCATATTCTGATTCTACTAAAAACCTGTTTAATACCCATGCTAACTTAAGCATCGGAGTCTCTTGCAGGTACCCCCCACCCTTCGGTGGCAAAGGATCAGCAGCACAACCAGTCCAATAAGTTGGACGCACCAGCTCTGGTCGCCATTCACCAACCGGACACTTCGGTTCCGACCAGCACAAAAGGTCTCGACCGAGATCGACCTACAATTTCAGGTAACCCACGGAACATTGGCGCCGTTGCCGGGGAACCTGGAAGTCATCCCATCACCATGGCGGACAACCATGACAACGACAACGATTCAGGTCTGGAGGATCGAACACCGCACAAAAACACAAACATCGCGCTACAAGACACTCCGGAGACCAACCAAGACAAAGACTTTGCAAAAGCGTGGCAAAAAATAAAGCGTGGCGATAGGTCACCAAAAGCGTGGCAATAGAGCAACTGCCACCCTTTGATAGGCCACCCTTTCAAAAGCGTGGCGGTAGCTCAAAAAGCGTGGCGAAAAGCTATCGCCACGCTTTTTTCAGCTTTTCGCCACGCTTTAAAAACGTGGCAATAGACGTGCGAAGGGATGATGACACTGAACGAGCGGAACGATCACCTCGGACGCCAGAAAGACATGTCCACATGATACACGGCGGCTTTACAGCAGGAGGGATCTACAAATCCTCTCGTAAGAGATACCTCAAAGAAGTATACCATGTCGAAGGAGAGGAAGGAACACTCAACATCCCAACGATGACATTCACTAAGGAGGACGCAACCGGCATCATTACAGGACACGACGATCTAATGGTCATCACTATCATATTGGCAAACGCCAACCTACATCGGACGCTAATAGATCAAGGGAGTTCTGCCGACATCTTATTCAAAACAGCCTTTGATAAACTCGGCTTAGAAGAAAAAGAACTTAAAGCATATCCAAACAGTTTGTTCGGGCTAGGAGACACTCCGGTTCGACCACTAGGATACATACCAATGCATACAACCTTTGGAAATGGAAACCAATCCAGGACCCTCAAAATAGACTACATTGTAGTCGACGTAAGCTCAGCCTACAACGCTCTCATAGGCCGGACCACGCTCAACTAACTTGATGCAATAGTCTCGACCCCACACCTATGCATGAAATTCCCAACTCCAAAAGGGATAGCCACGATAAAAGCAGACCAAAGGATGGCGCGTCGCTGTTACAACGAGAGCCTCAACCTCAGGGGCAAAGGAGAAGAGTTCTACACAATTGAGCTGGGCGGAGTTCAACGACGAGAGGAGTTTCGCCCCCAACCAGAGGGCGAGATAGAAAAAATTCAGATCGGGGACACCTCGGAAAAAACAACTAATATCGGCACAATCCTCAAAGGAGATTCAAAAGAACTGCTAATACAATTTTTGCGAGATAATACCGAACTTTTTGCATGGAAAGCCGCAGACATGCCAGGCATAGACCCTAAACTAATGTGTCACAAATTAGCAGTTTATCCAGGATCTCGACCGGTCCAGCAGAGACGAAGAAAACTCGGGCCAGAGCGATCCCAAACTGTGGAAGAGCAAGTGCAGGCACTGCTGGAAGCCGGATTTATAAGAGAAGTCAAATACCCACTATGGCTAGCCAACGTTGTTTTGGTGAAAAAATCAAATGGAAAGTGGCGAATGTGCACCGATTACACAGATCTCAACAAAGCTTGCCCAAAAGATCCATACCCACTCCTGAGTATTGACGCCCTGGTAGATGCTTCCTCTGGATATAAATATCTCTCGTTTATGGATGCGTATTCAGGATACAACCAAATTCCCATGTACCCACCAGACCAGAAAAAGACCTCGTTTTTAACACCAAAGGCGAACTACTGCTACATCGTAATGCCTTTTGGCCTCAAGAACGCAGGAGCCACTTATCAAATATTGATGAATAAAGTCTTCTCGGATCACATCGGGAAAATCATGGAAGTTTATGTGGACGACATGCTAATTAAAACAAAAAGCAAACAGACACTGTTGACCGACCTAGCCCAGGTGTTCGACACCATCCGGAAGCATGATATGCGACTCAATCCAGCAAAATGCACCTTTGCGGTAGAAGCAGGCAAATTCTTAGGCTTCATGCTCACACAAAGAGGAATTAAAGCAAATCCAGATAAATGCCAGGCCATACTCAACATGAAAAGCCCAACCTGCGTAAAAGAAGTACAACAACTCAACGGGAGGTTGGCCGCCCTATCCCGATTCTTAGCAGGAGCCGCAATAAGATCTCACCCCTTCTATGCTACTTTAAGAAAGGGAAAACAGTTCGAGTGGACGACAGAATGCGAACAAGCGTCCCAAGACTTTAAGAAGTTCTTAGGATAGCCGCCTATCCTATCCCGACCTCAAGAAGGAGAACCACTCATACTATATCTTGCAGTAGGAGACAAGGCAGTAGCGTCAGCACTGGTCCGAGAAAGCGAAAACGGGCAACAACCCGTCTACTTCGTTAGCAAAGCACTGCAGGGATCTGAGTTGAACTATCAGAAAATAGAAAAATTTGCTTACACTCTCGTTTTAACATCTCGGCGACTCCGCCCCTACTTCCAGGCCCACACCATTAAAGTTCGAACTAATCAGCCCTTAAAGGGAATACTGCAGAAAACAGATTTAGCAGGCAAAATTCTACAATGGGCAGTCGAGCTGTCAGAATTCGACCTCCAATATGAAGCTCGGACCGCCATCAAATCACAATACCTGGCCGATTTTATCGCCAAATTCACAGATGCCCTAGAAGCCCCCATAGAGTGGAATCTGTATGTGGGTGGTTCTTCAAATAAAACGGGAAGTGGCGCAGGAGTTATAATAGAAAGCAACCAGGGAACCCAAGTTGAGCTCTCCCTCAAATTCGGATTCCCGGCTTCAAATAACCAGGCGGAATACGAAGCATTGCTAGCCAGTCTAAAACTGGCTGAAGAGGTGGGAGCTCGAAAATTTAACATTTATAGTGATTCGCAAGTGGTCACATCACAGATAGCAGGGAGCTACCAAGCCAAAGATCCCACCATGAAAAGATATCTGGATAAGACCAAGCAACAGCTCGAACAAATCAGGGAATACAAGATCTTCCACATACCCCGTGAGCAAAATGCTCGAGCTGACGCACTCTCAAAACTGGCCAGCACCAAACCAGGGGGCAACAATAGAAGCCTCATCCAGGAAATGCTACAGAACCCATCAATCTCAGAAACGAAAAAAGTCCTAACCATAACAGATCAGGACCAAGGATGGATGATCCCCATAATTAACTACCTCAAAACAGGAACGCTCCCCGCAGAAGAAAAGGAAGCAAAGAAGCTAAAAAGGGAGGCACAGTACTACACCATCATAAACAACATCCTGTACAAAAGAGGGATCTCGGTCCCATTACTAAAGTGCGTACCGACCTCCCACACTAGGGAAGTGTTAGAAGAGGTACACAGCAGTATTTACGGCAATCATCTCGGAGCACGGGCTCTTGCCAAAAAGATACTCCGGGCAGGGTTTTACTGGCCAATTTTACAGAAAGAATCTACAGAATTCGTAAAGACATGTCCTCCATGTCAGAAACATGCCAATTTCTACATCGCCCCGCTAGAAGAACTCATCAGCGTGACTGCGCCTTGGCCTTTTGCGAAATGGGGACTCGACCTTCTCGGCCCCTTTTCCCAGGGATCAGGGCAAGTTAAATTCCTCATAGTAGGGGTAGACTACTTTACAAAGTGGATCGAAGCAGAACCATTAGCCAATGCCACTGCCCAAAGAAGCCAAAACTTCTTATACAGAAATATTGTCACAAGATTCGGGGTCCCGTACTCAATAACCACAGACAATGGCACTCAATTCACAGATGCGGGCTTCAGAAAATTAGTAGCCGACTTGAATATAAAGCACCAGTACACCTTTGTCGAACACCCCCAAGCTAACGGACAGGCCGAAGCCGCCAACAAAGTCATATTGGCAGGGTTAAAATGGAGATTACAGGATGCGAAGGAAGCCTGGGCAGAGGAACTCCCACAAGTCCTATGGACATATCGAACGACGCCACATTTCACCACAAAGGAATCCCCATTCCGGTTAACATACGGAACGGAGGCAATGATTCCAGTAGAAATTAAGGAAGGATCGCATAGGGCAGTCCATTATAATGAGGGAGCAAACTCCCAACTCCAGAGGGAAGAACTCGACCTACTACCTGAGGTTCAGGAAAGAGCTCGGATCAGAGAAGAAGCGCTAAAACGCCGAATGGCTTCTAGATATAACCAAAGGGTAGTACCAAGAAGTTTCGCTGAAAACGACCTCATATTAATCCGAAACGACATCGGAACAACTCGACCCGGAGAGGGAAAGCTGACAGCCAATTGGAAAGGACCATACCGAGTCATAGAAGTACTCGGGAAGGGCTACTACAGAGTGTCCAAACTCGACGGACGGGAGCTTCCAAGGTCATGGTACGCCTGCAACCTAAGAAGGTACTACAGTTAGAAAAGGTAAAGGATCTCACCAGTGGATGCGCTCTTTTTCCTGAAAAGATTTTTTAATGAGGCACCAGGTTGAGACATAGATCATACCCAACTTAAGAGGATGAGAAAATTCCCACATGTATATATTCGCATTTTCTTTGAATAAAATTTATCTAGGTATTCTACAAAGATTTCAAGACGCATTAATCTTAAGTATTCATCGTCCGATTATAAAGCTACAGGTCGGCAGAAAGTGAAAAACAATTTCACTGCACGACCACGATAAAGATGAGTCGTCCGATAAAGGTGAAAACGCGATTCACCTAAAGGACGAGCTAGAGATGCCAACCACTTTCTACAAATCGGCAAAGATGAACACAGAATAATGTAAGAAGTTATAGAAAGCAATCTAAAAAAGAACCTGACGAGGTCTTACGGATAGCTAATAAAATAACTTAAAGACTGGCCGGCGTTCAGAAGTCGGACCAAGTCAACCCAAGTTACAAGTAAACCCTGGAAAGAGGTCTGGCCAACCCTATTAAAGAGGATTACTTTAACTTTGAAGGGCTCGACCTAACAAAGTCAGCCCAAGATGAAATGGTTATAAAAGTAATCCCTGAAAGAGACCCGACAAAGGTCCAAAAAAGAGGATTACAGAAATAACCTAGGAAGAGGTCGACCTAACGAAGTCGACCTCCTACAAAAGACAAGTTATAAAAGTAATCCCTGAAAGAGACCTGACAAAGGTCCAAGAAAGAGGATTATGAAATAACTTAGAAGAGATCGACCTAACGAAGTCGGTCCCCTACAAAGGACAAGTTATAAAAGTAATCCCTGAAAGAGACCTGACAAAGGTCCAAGAAAGAGGATTACGAAATAACTTAGAAGAGATCGACCTAACGAAGTCGGTCCCCTACAAAGGACAAGTTATAAAAGTAATCCCTGAAAGAGACCTGACAAAGGTCCAAGAAAGAGGATTACAGAAATAACCAAGAAAGAAGTCGACCCAACGAAGTCGATCCACTACATAAACCCAAGTAATCCCTAAAAGAGACCTTACGAAGGTCCAAGAAAGAGAATTACAAAAAGGAGTCTATCAGGGGACCAACGCAAAGAAGTCGGTTACAAAGCACTGAAGAACACATACAAAGCAAGAACACCAAATTGGACCCCTACAGCTACAAAGAGTTAAAAACTCAAGAAGTTCGAGTTGGGAGAGTTCAACATCAGCAGAAAACCTTTTTATATAAAGTTATAAAGGCCTCGAAGGGCCACCAACACTTACTACCCAAAAGGTAGCAAGCTACTTGTCTGTTTTTCAAAAAAATAAAAAGATTGCTAGGAAAGCAACTAAAAAAGTCAACATCTAAATAAAGTTTCAAAAAAACGCCCACAAGTCGGGCCAACTATAATCAACAAACATCAGAAGTTTTCTCGGCAACATCATGAGCTTTCTTGGTGGCATCAGGACCAGGAGAAGGAGAGCGAGCTTGAATCGGCACCGCATCAACAGTCCCATCCTCCCGATTCAGGATCTGGCAATCCAGGTCAGGCACAACAGGAGAAGCGGAAGAAGTCGGTGCTTTGGTGGAAGACACAAGGGGAGGAACAACTTCATCATCATCCCCCTCATCATCAGGGACAATCTTGCCATCTCTGACGACATTATCCAAGCTAAAAAGGGTAAGATCGGCCTCGGGAGCAATAATTCGGATTTGTTCTTTCAAGTTCTCGTAAGCAGCAGTTATGCTGCCAACAATATGACTTTGGAGCTCAGCATAATCCTCCCGGGCATTGTCGAGCTCTTCCCTCAGGCGCCTCCCCTCCCTATAGGAGGTCACATAGCTGTCCTTGTGCATCATGGCCGCATCCTCAGCCAACCTCAAGGAAGCAGCCAGTGCCTCAGAACTCGCCTTCTCATTCTCGAGATCCTTCTCCAATTTGACCACCTTCACCTCGCGCTCCTCCTTCAACCCCTTCATCCGGTCAAATTCTCGTTTCGCCTCCTCCATAAACGCCTTGGTAGCGTGGAGAGGAAGATTCTGGGCAGTACGATGAAGTGCAGCCGCCATAAAGGCCATCCTCACATGATTCTGAGCCATAAACTCCAAATGATGGAGAATGGACACATCATCCATAGGAATGGTACCATATGGCCCAATTTGTTGATCTATAAACTCAATGGCGTTGAAACCAGGAGCTTTAAGGTCAAAAGGCTCAGAAGTCTTTTGCTTTTTACTTGGAGGAGCAGCGGATGGAGCGGCAGAAGAAGAAGGAGGATCCACCAAACGAACCCGAGGTATCGGGATCGCCTTCTTCACCCCGGGAGAGCTCGGCACGGCCGGCTTCTCGCGGGGCTGAGAGGACCCCTCCCCTGCAGCCCGGGCAGCAACATTCCTGGCAGCAGTCGCCTTCTGTGCCCTTTTAAAAGCTTTCATAGACTCATTGTTCTTCATTACCTCTGTAAATAAAATAGAAGTCAAGCTACAAATCAAACAAGTCGAGAATACAGCTACAAGCATCATAAGACAAACAGCAAAGAAAACACAAGATACCCAGTTCAGATTGAAGAAGAGAAGGATTTGTTAGAAATTTCTTTGTGTCTAGATGGGGAGGCTGACCCCAACGCTCCTCTAAAACAGTCACAAAGGCTTGCTCAGCCTCATCCAACATGTCCCAAGAGTACCTGGAGACCCTAACATCCTTCTGCCACTCTAGGGGAAAGGCGGGCTCATCATTTTCATCCAAGAAAAAGGGGCGAGATCCTTCAACAGCTCGAACCTTAAAAAAATAGTTTTTAAAATCCCGAAACGATTCGTCAAACATGGAAAAAACTTTCTTTCCTTGGGTAGAATGGAAGGAGACCCAAGCTGACTTCTTTTTCACCACACCAGGCTTAGTCAAGACAAACAAATAGAAAAAGAGAGATTAGGAAGCAGGAATACCAAAACCATTACATAACAATTGGAAGACTTTAATAAAACCCCAGGAGTTGGGGTGAAGTTGAGAAGGGGCAACATTACAAGACCATAACAGGTCAATTTCAAATTGAGTAAAGGGAAGAGTAATTCCAAGTTGACCAAAGAAAAAATCGTAAGCATAAAAGAAAGGGCGATTGTCAACAACTCGAGTCGAGAAACAGACTCTCTCGTCAGAGGAAGGAGGAACAAGCTCATAATTCTTCTCATCACCAGAGTTACTACAGACGCTGTGAAACTGCCTAAGTTGAGAACTAAACTCAGAGTCAACCATCGAGATACACATGAGAACCATGGAGTCCACCCAATCGGCCATACCCGCAAGGACTTGGGAAGGCATCGCTACGACGTTATTTCGGGAATACATGAGATCAACTAAGATCCTACAAAAGAAAAGAAGAGCGGATTACTCAAAAACATCTCAGGCACGGGTCAAAACACCTCGACGGGCGGATAAACAAAAGGACAACCCCAAGACTCAAACCAAAAGTCCTGGGGCATCCTTTGGAGGCAATAACAAAGCAAGGTTTCTAGGAAAAACCTACACCCCAGTATCTCTCAAAACAAGGAAAGAAGACCTAAAGTAGCAAGCATTTCGTCCATCAAGTTAAAAAACGCAAAAGTCATCAAAGCAACTATCTTTCTACAGTCTACCAGCGAAAGCACTATCAAACATCAACAATGCAGAAAAACACCAAAGACACAACCTTTCTCAGAATTAGGCGAAAACCACCATCAAAAGCACAAACAGAAAAGACGATAGCATGCGAAAACCCTAAAAGCATTAAGCGAAAGCAATCATGCAGAAGATGAAAAAACTCCAGAGCACACGGTGACAAACAGGCACGACAAATGCAAAAAGATTCAAGTTTTTCAAACAAGGATTCAAGCAAAACCAAAACTTTATCAAAAATCAAAGGCCAAAGCGGAAAAAGAAGTAAGGAAGCAGAAAGTAGAAACCAAACCTGGAAAAAGGAGGAAAGTTCTGAAGAAAGATGAAAGCCGGGGCAGGAAATCGTCTCTCAAAGTGAAGCACCAACGGAGGCGAAGTAGAACAAACACAAAGAAAAGTTGAGAGCGAGAGAATGAAGGGAGAAATGCGAAGAAGTTACGAAAGGGCCGAAGGAGAGAAACCGTTTCTGGGTTTGCAAAATCAAAATAAAGAGAGCCTAAGGGAAACGGGGCAATTAATGTTAATAAAGGCATTAAACCCTCGCACGTTTCCAAAGCGCCGATATAAAAGCGCGCGCTTTTAGAGAAAAATGTTCTACATTCAAAAAAGACTCTACAAAGAAAGGAATCGACAAAAGTGCTTGAGTTCGACTTCAATCAAGGACTCGGCCTCAAAAAGAAGACCGAGCTCAAGCAGGGGCACTGTTCATACCCTGGGTCGAGCTATCCAACTTGGGATGATTGGAGATAAAGCGACCGACCTCTTTAGGTCAGACTATCCGACCTCTTCTCAGAGAGCTCGGCCAAATCAACAAGAGAGCCCAGAAAAAGGCCCAAATAGAGGAACACGACCCAAATCCTAAGGCGGCCTAAGCCTATAGAGATAAGGGCGGTTCCAATGAAGATACACTGACCTCAACTCTAAAGATGAAGATAAGATGAGATAACTAACTTATCTTATCCAACGAAGGTCACATCTCAACACTATAAATACACTGGAGCACCCAGGTATAACTCATACTCTGATTCTACTAAAAACCTGTTTAATACCCATGCTAACTTAAGCATCGGAGTCTCTTGTAGGTACCCCCACCCTTCGGTGGCAAAGGATCAGCAGCACAACCAGTCCAACAAGTCGGACGCACCAGCTCCGGTCGCCATTCACCAACCGGACACTTCGGTTCCGACCAGCACAAAAGGTCTCGACCGAGATCGACCTACAATTTCAGGTAACCCACGGAACAAAAACTGTGGGAACATGGGTTAACAAGGGAATGTGTTATGTTTTTTTTACAAATTGATAAGATATTGGAAATTTGGGTACCTACTTATGTGAAACTAGAAAAATTAAAAATCCAGGTGCATTGATCAAGTTATTTTTACTTTTACTTTTAAAAAAATTCAAATAATTAAGTAATTAAATAAATGAATAAGGGGACAAAATTACCCCAATGTTAAGTTTAATGGAAAATCAATGCATGTGTGATACAAGTTAAGAGAAAAGTTGATGTATGAGTATGTGATACAAAAGTGGGAAAAAAATTGGGTAGCTAGGCATGATTTTAAAAGTATATAGAGTGTGTGTATAGGTGAGAGCTTAGGTTAATCAAGGATTCAATTTATAGCTCACTTAGCCATATATATACCCTCACCTTTACCTTAGCCCAATTATAACCTTGAAAAGACCTCATGATGCTTGCATTGGTACATTAAATATTTGTTGATTGGTTAGGTGAAGAACAAAGTTTAGAAAGCATGACTAGAGAAGACTAGAGTGAATTACCCCATACACTTGAGTGATTAGAGTGCATATACACCATCAGTAAGGGTTCAATGCTTAATTCTATGTTCCCTGCTTTCATGAGCTGTCTTCTTACAAGTTTACTTGTTTTTACTGTATGAATTTTAATTAGTGACATTTGATTTATATTTGTCTTGAAAAACTTATTTACTTTTAACCAAGTAGGCAAAATCATTTTAGCATATAGTTGCATTCATACATAGGTTACATTGCATGAGTCTTACTTTTCCCTACTCATTTATTTTATCTCCTTGAGCTAAGCATGAGGACATGATAATGTTTAAGTGTGGGGAGGTTGATAAACCACTATTTTATGGTTTATCTTGTATTTAATTGACTGGTTTCATCAAGTCTTTACCCACTTCTTCATATGATTTGTTATAGGGCAGGAATGACTTAGAAAATGGAGAGGAAGCTTGCGAAAATGGAAGGAACACAAGAAACTAAGGAGATGACCAGCGAGTACCGACACGCACGCATGGCTCACGCGAGCGCGCAGAATGGAGAAATTTGCAGCGACGCGTGCGCGTGCCTGACGCATACGCATGACAAGAAAATTTGCCAAATGACGCGCACGCGTGACTGACACGTACGCGTGACCTGCGCGATCTGCAGAGATAACAGAAAATACTGGGGTGATTTCGGGCCGAGTTTTGACCCAGTTTTCGGCCCAGAAACATAGAATAAAGCCAGGAAACATGTAGAGACTCGAGACACATTCACATATTCTCATTAGGATAGTTTTAGATTTTTAGATCTGAATCTAGAGAGGGAATTACTCTTCCTCTAGTTTTTCTTTACATTCATAGTTTATTAGTTTAAAGCTTTTGCTTTTGGATATTGAAAAGTCATCACCTCCGTTGAAGATACTATTCTAGTTTGTTTCTTTACTCTTTTATTTATTTATTCCATATTCTTAATTCTTGTTTAGAGTGGTAATTGGATTATTTTCATGGATTGTTAATGCAAAGGATTACTTTTACTTTTAATTAATTTGAATCTTTATTTTTAAATTATCATGTCTCTTTTCTATTCCAAACTCCCAATAACAAAGATGGTACTCATGTCAATAGAGTAGATTCCCTACTTGATATGGGGGTTGATTAAGAGGAGACACTTGAGTTGGAATGCTCAAGTGGTTAGTTAAATTGGAAGTTGTTGGCTAATTCTGTATTTACTAACGCTAGACCTTCCTAAGGGAGAGGACTAGGATTTGCGAATAAGAGTTAGCTCAATCACCTGACTTTCTTTTATTTAGTAAGGGTTAACTAAGTGAAAATAACAACCTCTTTATACTACACTTGAGAAAATTCTAACAAGGATAGAACTTCCAATTAATCATTCCCCCAGTCAAGGCTTTTTATTTTGAATAATATAAATTTCTTTTAATTTTTATTGCACTTAATTATAATTATTTATTTTCTGTCATTCAACTCTCAAAATTCTCGGAAAACTCCTGATTAATAACTTAGCACCCTTTCTAGCAACTCGTTGGGAGACGACCTGGGACTCATACTCCAAGTTTTTTTTTTATTCTAAACTTTTTGTGACAACCTTTCTAAATTGATGAGGCAGATTTTTGCTGGTTAAGAGCTATACTCGCAACGCTGTTCTACTATATTATAATCTCTTAATTGGTCTAACTTCTGCCACGCATCACACTTCCTAACCCAAATCCACCAACCAATACTTTAACTGCTTTGTCCTATAAATAATCTTCTAGAATCTTGAGCAAAGGAACAATATCTCAACCAAGTTTGCATAACAAAACAGGACAAAACTGTCCACTATGTTGTTGTATTGTGATTAGAAGATTCCACTATCAGCAGTGTTTTCTTTAACTAGGCACGAGATTTTGAAGAAAAATAAATCACAAAAATAATAATTTATCAAATATTGAAGAACTTGAAATGCACATTTCAGAGAGTGATTAAAATAGCGGACCATTGTGGAAATAATCAAATAATTGGGTTTGAATACTACCAAGTCACATGGTGCACTCTTATGGCCTAAACAAAAAGGAAACTTGCTTCCTAAACTAACATGGATTACACAACATACTTATTTTGAGATAAAATTGGTGATCCGTGTCAAGAGTGAACAGAGGAGGAAGAGAGTTTGTAAGAGGAAATTTAAGAATAATTCATAAGAATGATAAACTACAAAGAACAAATACATTTGAACTAACTATTTATATTACTCACTATCATTAACTATTTGATAAATATCTAAAGTCACACCTTTCATACTATTTTAACTACTTGCCGATTAGGTAATTTCTTAACTAACTCATTGAACAATAAAATTACACTACAGACTCCTCATATTAACATCATGCACATACAGTACACGCAACTAACTCACTAACTGTTAAGTATGTCAACACCCCCTCAAGCTTGGATGTATGGAGATCATACAGTCGAAGCTTGGAGACACAACTCTTGAATGGACCAAGGGAAAGGGGTTTTGTAAACACATTGGCAACCTATTTATCAGTTCTAATAGGAAGTAATTTGACCAAACCATTATGAGATTTCTCACGTACGATGTGACAATCAACTGTTATATACTTTGTGCGCTCGTGGAATACAGGATTGGCCGCTATGTGACGTGCGAAGCTGCTGTCACAGTAAAGAGGAATAGGTTTGGTAAGAGGTATACAAAATTTCTTTATCATGAATGCCAGCCATTGAGCTTCACGGATAGTAGAGGCAAGAGCTCGATACTCAGCTTCCAATGAAGAACAAGGTACAATCACCTACTTTTTGCTTTTCCATGAAACTAACGCCGTCCCCAAAAAGAAGTACGTTCCAGTCACAGATTTTTGTGTATCAGGGCAACCGGCCCAATTAGAGTCAGAATATACAGTTGAAACCAAATTAGAGGAAGTTGGGAAGAAAAGACTTTGGGCTAGAGCAAGCTTCAGGTACTTGAGAACTCTAAGTGCTGCTTGATGATGGGTAATTGTGGGACAGTCAAGACACTGGCTTAGCTTGCCAACAATAAAGCTAATGTCAGGTCTTGTATTAATAAAGTACAAGAGATGTCCAACCTGTATTCTATACAAGGAAACATCCGAGAAAAGGGCTATACAATCCTTGGACAGCTTGGTAGAGTAGTCCATGGGAGTAGAAACAAGTTTTGCATTAATCATATCAAACTTAGAGAGCAAGTCAAGCATATATTTCTGCTGATGTAAAGCAATTCCGAAATTGTTTCGAGCTACTTTCATACCAATAAAGTACTTCAATTTTTCAAGATCCTTGATCTTGAAGGCATCATCCAACAACCCTTTTATGCGTTCAATTTCTCCCGAATTGTTCCCAGCTAATACGAGATCATCTACGTAGACTAATATTGTGGTGAAGTCATTGTCAGTGGTTCTAGTGAAAAGAGAATAATCATGCATGCTTGCTCTGCGTATATCCATAATAAGAGAGCTTTGAGCATAGCTTTTCGTGCCATTGTCGACTTGCTTGCTTTAACCCATACAATGATTTTTCCACTTTACACACAAGATTGGACTGCAAAATGGATAAACCTGGTGGGACCTTCATATGAACTTCCTCGTGCAAATTCCCATGGAGAAAAACAGTGTTCACGTCTAGTTGTTGGACATGCCAATTCTTAGTAGCAGCAATATACAACAGAATCTGGATTGTCGTAGCTTTAATGACCGACTGAAAGTGTCAAAGTAATCAAACCCGGGTGTTTGAGTGAACCCTTTGGCAATGAATCTTGCCTTGTGTCTTTCGATAATGCCATCGGGTTTGAACTTATTTTTGAAGATCCACCTACAACCAATAGTGTGCTTACCTGCTGGAAGCGTGGTTAATATCCAAGTCTTATTTAGTTCCAGGGCATCTAGTTTAGCTTTAATTGCATCTCTCCAACTAGAATGAGTTATGACCTCATCATAGTGTTTAGGTTCATGCAAGGCAAGCACAGTAATAGAAAAGGCCTTTATGTGAGGGTGATAATTGTGAATAAGAAATGTGGTTTGAGATCAGGTATCTAATTGAGAATTGGTGAGGCTTGTCAGAGGTGGTCTGCATACAATGAAAATCCTTGAGATGTAATGGTTTTCATCTTTTCCTAGTTGATCTTCTAGGTGTGTGCATGTTATACTAATTAGAAATAACAATAGGTGCATCAAATGTAGATGAAGTTGATGTGTGAGATGTTAGTGGGGGTAATGCATGATATTACTATTGATAGTTATCAGTGGCTAAGAGAAGGGAGTTGAATCTTGGCCTCCATTTTCTTTAGCTTTTAACCTTGAGTTTAGTAGAGAAACTTTAAGTAGAAAACATGATAGATTATGGTTTTGTCTTTTAAAGTGGTAGGAGATACTTCAGTTTTGTCTCCTATAGTGCAGAACCAGAAACAGAGAAGAGAATAGATAATGGCACATAGATGTATCCTGGTTCGGCTACCCAGTGCAATGTAGCCTACATCTAGTCTCCATCACAATAGTGACGGAATTTCACTATCTTTCAACAGAATTACATTCACCAATTCTTCCTAGGATCTACCCAATCCTATCTGGGACAAGTTCAAATTCTAACCCAATCTGAACTTGACTAGGACTCAAACCTAACTTTCAACAACAAAGTGCTAACCCAACTTGTAAGGGAATCCCCACAGGATCATGATACAAAACAGAAATACTTGCAAAGGATTTCTGAAATAGCTTAGGCTTTTTCTCCAAGTTTAGCTCACTAACTTTTTTCTCTCATTGGATTTTTCTTACAAACTTTACCATGTTTACCTTTTTTCAATGAGACTCAGACAGACTAAGCTAAGAAAAAAATACAAAATGAGAACCACGAAGGAGAAGAACTAGAACAGCTCAGAGAGCTATGGGAACTCAAACGTGTGCTCTTACTCCTTACTCAATCCTTGGCCGTTCACCCCTATTATAAAGGAGTGAAGCTTCCATGGCTTGAAACCTTGCTTCAGCACATGTTGGTTCTCTTCTCCCAATACACAGATGTAGCAGCAGCATTCACAGGGCAGAGAGATGGTAGAAGCAGTGACATTCAACCATACCTTCAATCTTCTCTTTCAATCTTTTTCTTCATGCTTCTTGAATATAGGCCGTGCATCTTTACTTTGGCCCCAAGTTTATTTCTTGACCATTGATAAGACACAAAGCACCATTGACTTCACTTTCTTCATTTTTTCAATTCAGTGCTTGTAACACAAAGAAATTTTTCATCAATCCTTGATGAAGCATAAATGGAGAAATCTCCTTTTTGTGATTTTCTTCCTAATGAGATCTTCCCTTTTGTTATAGTTCCTTTGACCTTCTCTTCTTACTTGAAATTGGAAGCTTGCTTTTTGTTCTTCACTTTGTCCTAACTCTAGAAATTTTCTTTTCTTTCTTCTTGCTTCAGAGTGATGTGACATTACAGAAAGAGAAGAGAGAGAAGAAAGAATCTTGGTTCGGGGGTGAAGTGAATGGTTCAAATGAAATGGAATTTGAATCACTTAGTTACCATCTAAGTGAATGAATAGATTTGAATATTGACCACCGTTGGGCTTGTGTTTGTATATGGACTTGTTTATGTTCTTGGGCCAATTGCTTTCTTTCCTTCTTTGTTTTTTTATCACATTGCTTGCTTTCACTTCCACTCATTCTTTGAATTGAATATATGATATGAGTGCTTTATTTGAATTAATATTGGGCTTCATTAGTTTGTTGGGCTCACTTTCTTTCTTTGATCCCTGAAGCATTCTTTTTATCTTTGAAGGAAATATGTGATGGTAGCAAGTAAATCTTGAGCCATGATTGTGTTTGTGTGGGGTGGATGTCATTTGGGCTTGTTTTATTTCTTCTTAGACTAGTTTTTATTAAGTTAATTTCCAGCACACTAAGCACACTAATTACACATATAATTGCCTTTTAATTCAATTAATAATGTTTATTCATCATCTTTAAAATATAGATAGTTCTTCAAATTCAACAAATATCACTAACTAAAGATGTCTCGGTAGTGGTGTCATTTTGTGATGCATTCATGGGTGCATTATAAATATGCAGGTTTGCATATGCATGAACATTTGAAAAGGCATCATCATATAGAACATTAGTATTTCTAGTGACGATGGATTGTGATTGACTTGTAGCCGATACAGGGTTCATACATTGAACAAATGGAATCATATTTTCATAAAAAATAGCATCTCGAGAATAAAAAATTTTCCTGGTTTTCAAATTCTAAAACATATATCCTTTCACAATTTGTTTATACCCCAAGAAAATAGTTTTTCTAACTCTTACATCTAATTTTTTCTATTGACTTGAAGTGTGCTAATAAAAGCCAAACAACTAAAAATTTTAAAATGCTTAAAATTAGCAACTTTTTCATACAAGAGCTGAAAAGGTGATTGATCATTTAACAACTTACTAGGCAATCGATTAATCACTTGTACAACCTGAACTAATGCCATAGTCCAGTAGTATTTTGACACAAGAGAGTGAAATAAAAGAGTTTTAGCAACTTGCAAAATATGTTGGTACTTTCGCTCCACTATACCATTTTGTTGTGGAGTTTGAACACAATAGGTTTGATGTATAATTTCATTAGATGCATAAAAGTTAACCAATTAAAACTCTTTTCTAATATCAGACCTAACTATTTTAACATCTTTACCAAATTGAATTTTAGCTATTTGAATGAACTGTGGGACAAGTGTAGTAGCTTTAGACTTGAGTTTTAAAAAGTATGTCCAAGTGAACCTACTACAATCGTCCATTACTGTTGGAAAGTATTTGTGTCTATCTATGGAAGGAGTTGCAAAGGGACCCCAAATGTCTAAGTGAATTAGATCAAAACATTCATTTGAGTAGGAGTTGCTAATGAAAAATGAGAGTCTCTTTTGCTTTGCAAAGTGACAAACATTACAGGACTTTATCAACTTAATTTTATTAATATGACCAATTGATGGATATAATTTTTGCATTATATTTAATCCATTGAATGGGACATGGCCCAATCTCAAGTGCCAAAGTTCAGATGCTGAAATATCAGTCATACTTGCACCTAATTGTTAGTTGTTATGACTAAAAATACTCATGTAAATTATTTTAGGAAGTCTATTTGTTCTGATTTCATTGTATACAAGCCATCTTGTACATTAGTTGCATCAATCTTCATCTGAGTCTTGTAATCTTGTATCTCACAACCAAATCTATTAATCACAAACTGACAATTTAAGGAATTAAACAGATGAAAAATTGACACTAGATTGTAAAAAAATGATGACAAGTACAACACATCAGTTAGGTACAACAAATTTGAAAAAATCACTGTACCAACTATGCATGCTACTAAGGTGTATTTATTTGGAAATTTTACTCTTGTGGGTTTAATTTACTTATATATATGAAACAAGTTTAGATCATTTGTGGCATGAATGGTAGTCCCTGTGTCAATTACCAAGAGGCTCCTTTGTGAGAAGTTATGGTCATTATAATATTTTTACCTCTTGTAGAGTTAGAAACCTGATTAGTGCTATGAATTGGTTGAGCTCCATTTTGTTGCAAGTGTGCTAGTAATGCCTTCTTTTAATCTGGAGTAAAATTTTCACTTGAATCTTCACCATCATCTTCATAAAATGAAATTGTGTTGCTATTCTTTACTTCATATTTCTCAAAAGTAATATTGTTGACTTTCGCAACTTCTTGACGCTTCAAATCTTTCAAATGTGGTGGCAGACCATGCTTCTTGTAGATGTGTCTACCAAGTGGCCACTCTTACCACAATAAGAACACAGCTTCTTTGCACCTCTGCTAGCTCCATATCCACGACCTCTGTCTCTCGTAGAGTACTCTTAAGAGGTATTTGAGTCCGTTTTATCAGCAACACTTAATAGAGCTTTCGGATCATAGCTCTCTGGATTTAATGATTGTCTCTCTTGCTGCATCATTAATAATAAAGCACTCTCCACATCAGGCAAGCTCTTCATAAGCATGATCTGTGATCATACATTTCCATATTGCTCGTTCAATCCTCGCAAGAACCTTACGACGTAAGTGTCCTTCCTATATCTCTTCACCGTTTCAAGGCACTCGCAGTCATCATCATACGCACAACTCGGTAATGGCCTCAAATTCTTTAGCTCTTCCTAAATAACCTTCAATCTGGTAAAATTCATTGTGATGCTCATATCCTCTTATCTAATCAAGAACATTTCTTCCTCTAGATCTGCAATTCTAAACACATCACCCTGGTGAAAATGACGCTTCAAGTCATTCCACAAGTTCAGTTCCTTTCGATTCCACAACACACTTTGCGCTATATCTTGACTCAGAGACAGTTTAATCCATGATACTATAAAGGTATTGCAGCGATCCCACGCATTAAAACTTGGATCATCTTTATCAAGTTCATGAATGGATCCGTTGATGAAGCAAACCTTATTTTTAGACTTCAATGCAAACCACATATCCTTAGACCATCTGTGATAGTTTTGATGGTTGAGTACCTTAGCAATGAGAGGAACTCCTGGACTCTCTCCCAGATGGAAGTAATACGGACTCATCAGATCCATCAACGGATTCAGATTCAGTTTTGTGGCTGCGTTCTGTATCGCATAGATATGTGCAACCAATTGCGCCAAACTCTGCAAATCAATGCTTCCTAAATTCACATTTTGTGAACTTAACGAGTTTATTGGATCTGAGTTCATCATCTCGAGGATTCAAGTCCAAAAAAATGTTAGAAAATGCTCCTATTCGAATAAAAAAATGTATCCTTTCGATCACAACCTCAAGCTACTCTTGATTCTACGCTCACTGCACCATGAGAAAAAAATTGGTGATCCATGTCAAGAGAGAATAGAGGAGGAAGAGAGTTTGTGAGAGAAAATTTAAGAATGATTCATAAGAATAATGAACTACAAAGAACAAATACACTTAAGTTAACTATTTATACTACTCTCTATCACTAGCTATCTGATAAATATCTAAAGTCAGATCTTTCACACCATCTTAACTACTTGCTAACTAGGCAATCTCTTAACTAACTCCTTAAACAATAAAATTACACTACAGACTCCTCATATTAGCACCATGTACATACAGTACACGCAACTAGCTCACTAACAATCAAGTATGTCAACATATTTGACAAAATTGCTTAGTGCAGAAATCCCAAGACAACCTACAAGAGTGTGTACCATATATTGTTTTTTCTATTTCAAATGATGACACACATCTATCACAAATCTAAAAAAGCTCATAATTCGTTACAAATTCAACCAGCAAAAACTTACTAACAGAAGTACAAACAAATTAAGTTTATCCACATATTAATTCGGATTAAGTTCAGGGACTGTATTGAGGTTAAGATTATAAAGGACCAGAGAATCACTCGAGAAAAAAAGAAAGAGATTGGAAGAGAAGAAATTGGCAACGACAATGAGGGGAGCTGATGACGCCTAGCAAGAAGAGCGAAGGGAGAAAGCGATAAGCACAACGAAGGTGACATAGTTGATGAAGCTGAAAGAGTTATCGTTGTTGTGCGCTATTCTGCCTCCATCACCGACTTGTCTCTGCGTCTACTCCACCACCGCCTTGCCTCCCCTCCTCTTCTGCTCAACGCTTTTCACTAGATGAATGGAGAGTTTTTTTGAGTGAGTGTGTGAGGAATTAGTAACCAATGATATGGTGCCATTTTGATGCACTCATTTTTCTATAATTTAAAATGACCTCGTTTTCTATTGTGACGTGTAATTTAATGTGTCAGGTCAACTTTTGTTAACGCTAATAGAGAAAGGAGTGATAGAATAATTAATATGACTAATTTAATTTTTTAAAGATAAATTTAATTAAAAAAATTTTTTGGGAGCTAATTTAAAAATCGTGTAATAATTTAAGAACTAATTTAATAATTTACTCTTATAGATAAAAATTCAACTATTACTATCTTTATTATAATGAATAGCGATAAAATATTCTTTTTAATAATATTTTAAGAGAAATTTTTAAGAATCAATAGAATTTATTATTTTTAATTAACATTTTTAATCATTAATTCAATATTTTATCTAACAATCTAGTAACACACTTTTAGTTCATGCTTTTAAATATTACTAGCGTTTTTGCCTATAATAACATTACGAAAATATAAATCTTTTGAAACTATGCTGACTTTGTCTTGATAATATAGATTATAGTAGATAAGATTTATAGAACTAAACTACTTTTGTAAAAAAGTCGTAGAGGACAAAAGTTCCTGTTAGCTAAGAAGATCAGAGTCTTCATAGATAAAAAAAAAATCAAATAATAAGCTTTTTAGTTATTATTTTCATGTGAAAGTTTAATTTTTTACTAAAAATTAATTTTAATATTCATTATCTAAAACTTGAAAGGATCATCGAGTATTTTTCGTATTTTAAACAATAAAAAGGTACCTATCAAAATAAGTCCACTATTGTTCATTCTTTTCCTTGCTTTTCGTCAAAGAAAGATAACTTAAACTCCCTTAACTACTTAAGGCCCAAACGAGTAGAAAAGTGGCAGGAAAAAATCATAAAACCAAACACAGCCTTGGAAGAAGAAGAACCCTCCTCTCCCAAACTAGAAAACCCTAGCACGCCATTTCTCTCATTTTGCCGTTGCTTCCTCCCTTTCTCGCCGTTCATCATCCCGTCGCCGGCGAAGCTGTGTTGTCAGCACGCCGTCCCGCTCGCGAGAGAAGAAGCTCGTGAACCAGCTGGTCCTCCTCGCGAGCTGTTCGCTGCCGCCGTGGGAGGTTCATCACCAGAGACGGTCAGAGACAATTTTTTTCACATCTTTTTCTTTTGAGGTTCAGATTTTGGCCCTGTAGTTCTAGTTCTTTAGAGCTCTAATTTTATTATTGCTTCCCGTGTTTATTTTTGTGTTGTTTGAAATCTCTCATGATTTTTATTTTATGATGCTCAACTTTGGGTTGAGTTTTAGGGTTTCTTATTGTGGTGATGTTGTTATTAGTTCATCAACTTTATGTTCATCGATTTTTTTTGTCTGCCATGTGTTTGCTGTAATGCTTGAAATACATGTTGCATAATACACGCTGTTTTTCGCATCCAATGTCATCAATTATTTATTTATTTCGTTTTTTTTTTTTTTTGGGGGGGGG
>NC_029793.2:17531476-17534718 GCF_000816755.2 Arachis ipaensis
TGCTTAGTTAAAAAGTTTATCACTAAGAAGCTGTTCATTTTAGAAACAATAGGAAAGCCTCTTTTGGTTATTGGAAATTTATCATAGCTTGATGGAAATGCAATTGAAATGATATATATCAGTGCTCGTCTAATTTTCTATAAGACTTGTCATTATAATTTTTTTTACTTGCTAGTTGAATGACTTGTTTCTATATTTTCTGTTTCTGCTTCATTTTATTCCCAGGTCCCCTTTCAGATTATGATATCTTCCATGTTTGCCTCTATGAAATTATTAATGCTACAAGTTGAAAAATAGTCTGCTGAAGCTGAGTCTATATACATAGGGCTCTAGATGGATACATCTGAGCAAGGGAACGGGGATTATGCTCCAATCAGGGATTCAGAAGATCCACAATTGGGAAAATTTGACAAGCCACTTCCATGTTTTGGCTGTGGAATTGGATGGTTCTCGTGAGTTATTATGCACAGATTCATTCTTTCCCATTTTCTTTAGGCTGCATAATCTAATGTTTGCATATTTTCCTGATCTCCTACTTTTGTTGCCAGTCTTCTGTTAGGATTTGCATGCCCATTGCTGTGGTATTATGCTACAATTCTCTATTTTGGAAATTACTATCATAAAGACCCAAGAGAGCGTGCTGGACTTGCTGCTTCTGCAATTGCTGTAAGTGTTATACTTGAGAGGGAATTTACAGTTTTAGCAGTTTGTTTCTCAATCTATAGCCACTAATCTGATGTTATGACCAACTCTCATTGTTTTTGCAGGCTCTAGTTTTTACAATTGCTGTGCTGATAGCAGTACTGGTTATTTTCCTGTAATTATGGTTTCAGCTAACCTCTATTTATTCAATTAATGAAGAAAAAAAAAGATCTGTATAGAGCATCAGTCTCCACACAAGGAAGGCAAGGCTAATGCAAGGTGAATCAAGGGTGAACCACACACATATATATGGTTGCTTCGGTGACCTTGTTAAATTTGTGTAAACCAAATGCGTTTGTGATTTTTCGGTTTTGGAAGGGGAGTGAAAGGCGAACATTAACTATGAATAATTTTTATTTCTCAAATCTTATTTCCACTCCCTTTTCTTCAAAAACCTTAACTCGCAAACTCATCCGAATATATTTCGACTAAGATATCTTTAGATTGTTCACCCACATTTTAGTAAGTTAATGTATTATATGTATGTCCTTGAATTGGGAATCAGAGGCTATAAAGTGTCTCAACGTGTAAAGTTAATATTGATGAATTATGTGCATGTAATCCCTAAATGGATTTAGCTAATATGTGCTGTTAGGGCACATGATAAAGTTATTAAAAAAGTTTTTATAAAGGTGAGTTTAGGAAGATTCTTTCTACACTTGTATGTTTTTGTTGTCAAGAGTAGTGTGTGACAAGTGTGTAGAGAGAAGAATTGAGGACAATGTCTGATAATATTCAGGTAAGTTTTAGTGTGTTTTGTCCCCTGAAGCACGTGAAGGGGTTATTAAGTATATCAAATGTGATTATGATGATGGGCCTAGTTTGAATGGTTTTTTTGGTTTCTGTAAAATACTATCCATTTTGAGTATGTTACATTCACAAAATGGTTATATTTTTGTTTTGCATTAAAATGCGTACTAAGTATTCATATACTTTACATCCATTTTGGTTAAATTCATATATGAAACAAACAAAATGAAAACATCATTTTTATAGGAAAAAAATAAAAAAAGATAAAAAATTCATCAATGGTTGATTAAGGACTAATGTATAGCCTATTTTGCCCCTTTTGCTCCACTGAATTCTGGAAGTGTTTTTGTGAGTTGTTAAGCTTGCAAAAAGACTATGTACTCACTAAAATAATTCTTCTAAACTCACATAGAATGTAATTTCTCTTTTTTCATGAATTAATTTCTTTTATTTACACATGAAAAATTAAACTTAACTTTCAAATATTTATTAATAATTACTTATTTTAATATAAAAGAAATTATGTATGTATATACATTAACATAAATAAAATGGGTGAAAGCTTTACTCAAATACACAAAACAGAAATTTATTACGTACATGTGCATTTTCACACTTCTATGTAAACCGTGGAAAGCTACCACGGTTTCTGATTTTAACATAAACTGTGGCAAGCTACCACGGAGTAATAAGTAATTATTATTCTAATCGTATTTCTACTAAATTTCTATAATTATTTCAAAAGGTTTATTTAAATTAATATTTTAAATACTAAACGTATATCGCCTAAACCGTAAACACTTATTTATAAATATTCAACGTTAAATCTTACACCGTATATCCTAAATTCTAAATTGTACATTCTAAATCGTAATTCCTAAATCCTAGATCTAAATCATAAATCGTAAACCATAAACTTTAAATCCTAAATTCTTAACCTTAATTCTGAATTTTAATTGTAAACCAAACATGTATAAAATCTAAAACCTAAATCATTCTAAATCATGGATTCTATTTGGCTATTCCTAAATCTAATCTTATCCCTTGAACCATAAATTCTAATTCCTAAACATTAAACACCAATCTTTAACCCAAAAACTCAACATTTGTGTGTTAGCTTTTGTTTTAAAATTTTAGTTAAAAATTTTTAGAATGACATAAACATTATCTCATTTTAAAGGCAAAGACCAGATAATTTATTAATATTGTCATTGAATGCTAAATCACCTAACTAAGCAAATTACATTGCAACTATTTTTGTATTAATTAATTTAAAAATTTAAATTTTTTTTAGACAAAAAGTATACGTTTATCATGAGGAGGGAAAATTGATTAGGTGGCAAATCATTATTCTTGTGTTGCTTTTTAATTAGCAGTGATATCCCCTACAACATAATCGATAAACCTACTTACATTAGTCCTTAATTAACAAGTGATGAATTTTTTGTTTTTTTTTTTTCTATAAAATTAAATGGGGACGTTTTCATTTTGTTTATGTTTTGTATGTGAATTTAACCAAAATGGATATAAAGTATATCAATACTTTGTATGCATTTTAATGCAAAACAAAACTATAACCATTTTGTGAATATGACATGACCCAAAATAGATAGTATTTTACAAAAACAAAAAAAATCATTCAAACTTAAATTCATTATCATGATCACATTTGCCATATTTAATCAATAACCCCTGCACGTGCTTCAGGGGACAAAGCACACTGAAGCTTATCTGAAAGATATAATCGATGGTCCCATAACAACATATATATTTTTTTAATTTTTTAATAA
>NC_029793.2:17537734-17538137 GCF_000816755.2 Arachis ipaensis
ATCAATAATTAAGAACAAAAACAATAACGAATTACATCTTCCAAGAATCGTAATAAATATTTTGACAATCCTAATCAATTAAAATTTTATCCTTAATCTGTTACATTCGTAAACGCTCGTGAAATTGTGTTTCTTGTAAATTCAATCGATTGGACATACAACACAATCGATTGAATTTCTGAATTTTCCAAAATTCAAAAGGATTAGAATTACTACACAATTGATTAAATTTTGCAAGGCATGTGGATTTTTTCTAATTCAATCGATTGTTCTTGTTACCCAATTGATTGAAGTCATCAAAGCAATATGGGTTTTCACAATTCAATCGACTAGAATAAAAAAAATGTATATAACCATTATATGTGTATATATAAAATATTTGTATTATATATGATATTAAAAT
>NC_029793.2:17538145-17550609 GCF_000816755.2 Arachis ipaensis
GTACTAGTATGTAACCATTGTATGTGTATATATTGTATTATATATATTATTAAAATGAAAATTTGTTAATAAAAATATCATTAAAAAGATAACATAATTAGTATATTTATTCAAAATTTATGTAGTCATCTCATTTTCTACCAATAAATAAATAGAATGAGTGTAAATCAAATTTGTTAGTTTTAATTTACATAGTTATAACACAACCTATCAATTGACTTGTGAAAAACTGTTGAGTTGAGAATTCAACTAATTTAAATGATGATGACAAACATTGATTTATTGGATTAAACACCCAATTAGTTTTGATTGCTTTAGTTAATGTTGCAGGTCAAAAGAAAATTAAAGAAGCAGTAACCCAAAGCAATGAAACCAAGAAATAAAGGTTGTTGGTGGATTCTTTAACTCTCAAACAAAGCCCAAAAAAATAAAACAAAAAAATCAATTAGGCTGAATGGAAAGTCAAGCCAATCCAAGCCCAAGTCAATTCATCCAAGTTGAAGTCAACCAAAGCCAATTCACAATGCTTTCTTCGGTCAGTTTCATGCAGAAAGAAAGAGAAAGCTTCTTCCTGGTTCATTCACCAGGGAAGAAAGAAAGAGAAAGGTAAATCACAAAAGCAAATATTTAATCGCCCTAATCAAAGCAAGCTAAGCTAAGTCGGGGGATAAAGATGATTTATTTCTATTTACATGCAAGTTAATTTCTTCACTTCTTCATATCTCTGTAACGCCACTTTGGGATAAATGGAGAAAGTAGTTTATGATTTTCATTGCTGTGAATCAATGGCTTAAAAAGTTACTTGGAGTCAAAGCACACTTTCAATGGTTTGAATTTGGGATTATCATTGAGTAAGCTCACATCTGTTGACATGTTGTTTTCAGTCAAACAAATATTTCAAATTGAAATCCCTAATTTAGGGATTGATTGAAGAAAGAGAAGGGATGAACCATGCAAGCTCAAGGTCCAAGAAGTTGACTTGATAGAAACTCCAACTGTGACTCAATATAAGGTACAATAAGAAAAAAATGTTTCTGGTTGGGACTCAAGGAGAGAGATCCCGAATTGAGAGCTGTGTGTGAAACCTCACTACTAAGTTGGAAATATTGGAAGCATTGCACCTACACTAAAGGGAGCACTTTGTCAAGATGAAAAATGAAGTTATGAGTTTAGATGCTGGATTCAGTGCATAGAGTTAAAGCTGTGAATCATCAATCTCCTTCATATTTTACTATTTGTTGTTTCAGTTTCAATATATATCTTTCTGTATTTTCTTTGAGAGATAAAAGGTTGAAAGAGAGACATTGAGAAAAAGCCTAAGAGTAAAAAGGCTGACTGAAACACTTGAGAGAAAAGCCAAGAGTGATTTCAGATTTCTTTTAGTTGTATTTTCTGTCTTGTATCAAGTACCTGTGTGGTGTCCCTTGCTAAGTTGGGTAAGCACCTAGTGTAAAGAGTTTAAGTATTAGCATAACCAAGTCAAGTTTAGGAAGAAACTTGTGTGTCCAGATAGATTGTGTGAATCCTAGAAAATTGGTGTATGTAATACTTTGACTATAGTAAAAATTTCATCACATTTGTGGTGGAGACTGGATGTAGGTTGCATTGTACAAGACAACTGAACTAGGATACATGACTGTGTCATCTTCTTCCTCTCATTTGTTATTCTGTTTTCTGAAATTTATGAGACAAAACTAAATTGTCTCTTAAATTTTTCGCTACACAGTTCAAACAGAAATCAAGATTGAAGTTTGGTATTAAAGGTTTATTCTATTAAAGTAAAAGAAGGCCATATATTCAACCCCCCTTCTCTAAACCTTTTGTAACCTTAAATTGGTATCAAGAGCCAAGGTGTCAAGAATCAAGCTTCACATCTTGGAGCAAAGGTCCAATGGCGAACAATTCGGGCACAACCACGGTTGCCTACACTCTAACAAAAGGTCACTCAAACAACAAGCCTCCCTTCTTCAACGGAAAGAAATATGCCTACTTGAAAGAAAGAATGCGGATCTTCATTCAATCAATTGACTACAACATATGGAAGATAGTGACGAATAGTTCTAAAATCCCTACAAAGACATGTGCTGATGGAGTAGTGACTTCAAAGGAAGAAGCTGAATGGAATGATAATGATAAAAAGAAGGTGGAGCTGAATGCTAAAGCAATAAACTTGCTGCATTGTGCTATCAGCTTTGAGGAGTACCAAAAGATGTCTAGATGCAAGACGACCAAACAAATCTAGGAGAAACTCCAGGTTACACAAAAAGGTACCAAACAGGTCAAAGAAACAAGGATTGATATGCTACAAAAAGAATACGAGATGTTTACCATAAAGGATGGAGAAAGCATTGATGAAATATTTGAGAGATTCTTAATCATTACCAACAGCCTTGATGCTATGGGCTTGACACACACTGAACAAATCTTAGTGAGAAAAGTCCTTAGAAGCCTCACAAAAGAGTGGGAAACAAAAGCCACTGTCCTAGCTGAGAATAACAACTTAAGTCCTAAAATCAAAAGTAGAACCAAATGAGAGCGAGTCTAGTGACAGTTTTTCAAATGATAAAATTGTATTTTTTGCTAGGAGACTAAGGGGACTAATGAGGAACAAAGGCAGGTACAAGGACTTAAGCTCAAAGGAATACAAGAAGGACTTGAGCAAAGTGATATGCCACAATTGCAAGGAGGTTGGACACTTTAAGTACAACTGCTCAAAGCTCAAGAAGGAAGAAAAATGGAAGAAAAAAAAAAGAGAGTACTCATGACATCTTGGGAGGATCTTGAGAGCGATTCGGATGTGGAAGAGGACTCCAAACACGAAGCCCAAGTCTGCTTCATGGCTGGTGAAGATCAACTGGAAGAGGTAAATTATTATGATTTATCCATGGATGATTTACACATCATTATAGATGATCTTACCCATCTTTCTGAAAAGTTGTTGAAAAATATAATAAATATAAATCTGAAAATGAGATGTTGAAGGCAGAAAATAATTCCTTAAAAGAAAAAGTAAAAGAAATAGAATGTGCAATGGATCTTATTGACGAAAATAGGTTTTTGAAATCTGAAATTGAAAGACTTAAAGGAAAGCACATTGTGGATCCTTCACAAGAACTTGTTGCTGAAAATGAAAGGCTAAATGAAATGATCAATAGATTGAATAGTGATTTAGTAAGAACAGTTCTAGTAACTTGGACAAATTACTTGCCAATCAAAGACTATTGTTTGAAAAATCTGGTTTAAGCTATGTGACAAAAAAGAGTGCGATTTTTAAGAATTCTTCTACAAAATTCATGGCATCTTCTTCAAAAACAAAATCCACCATAAAAAATCTGGTCTTGGATATATTCTCGCCTTTGAAGAGGAATTTGAAAAATCTTATTTTGATGAAACTGCATCATCTTCAAGAACCGAACCTGCATCAAACAAGTTGAATCTGGGATATGTTTCAAACAATGAGATTGCTTTCAAAAAACCACAGTTTCGTGCATTTGCAAAAAGAGATGCTAATAATAAAAATAACTTTATCAAAAGAAATGCATTTTTTTCAAAAACCAGAAAATCTCACTCTTTTGATCATTTCCAACATCAAAACTTAAATTAATTTCAGCAACATGCACCAGAAAATTATTGTTTTATTTATAAGAAAATTGGTCACTTCTACTTACAATGCTTTATCAAAAAAAGAAGAGTAGGAAACCAAACTTACAATGTTATTTGTAATTTTAATGCACTTGGCCAACCAAGGTGGATTAACTTCAAAGGATCCAAATTAATTTGGATACCTAAGGTTACTTAAGATTGTATGCAGATTTGTCTAGCATCCAAGAAGAAGAAAGACATGTGGTACTTGGATGACAGATGTTCTAGGCACATGACGGGAAGGTCAATATTCTTCATCAAACTCAACAAGTATAATAGAGGGTTTGTGACCTTTAGAGATGATGGTAAGGTCAAAATTATAGCAGTTGGAAAAGTAGGTAAAAATTATTCTTCCTTCATTAATGATGTCTTTTTAGTTGATGGTTTGAGGCATAATCTGTTGAGTATCAATTAGTTGTGTGATTTAGGTTACTTAGTGATATTCAAAAGATTAGAATACCGAGTGATGAGTGAAAAGACTAATGAGGTACTGTATATTGCAAATTGGTGTGATAATGTGTATGACCTCACTCTTAATGAGCTAAATTATCAAAATGTAGCTTGTTTTCACTCCAAAGATTCTGAAAAATGGCTATAGCACAAAAGATTGGGTCATACAAGCATGTTCCAAATAAACAAGCTAGTTAAGAAGGGATTAGTAAGAGGTCTTTCTTTGATAAAATTTGACAAAGATATCACTTGTGATGCTTGTCAAAGGGGTAAACAAACAAAGAATTTTTTTTTAAATCAAAGGAATACATCTCTACTAAAAGACCACCTGAAATGCTACATATTGATCTATTTGGTCCAACAAGAACTCAAAGTTTAGGTGGTAAACATTATGGTTTAGTGATTGTGGACGACTACACAAGATTTGGTTGGGTTTTGTTTCTTACTCATAAAAATGATGCATTTGCGGCTTTTGAAGTTTTCAGCAAAAGAATTCAAAATGAAAAAGATTTAAAGATTGTTTCCATTAGAAGTGATCATGGCAAAGAATTTGAAAACCAATATTTTGAATCCTTTTGTGAGGAATTTGAAATATCATAAAATTTCTCTTTTCCAAGAACACCACAACAAAATGGTATTGTAGAAAGAAGAAATAGAAGCATACAAGAAATGGCAAGAGCTATGCTATGTGAAAGTGATATTCCAAAATTTCTTTGGGCTGAAGCTGTTAATACTGCTTGTCACATGTTAAATAGAATAATCATAAGGAAACTTTTGAAAAAAACTCCTTTTGAACTTTGGAAAGGTCACCTACTAAATCTGAATTATTTATATATATTTGGATGCAAATGTTTTGTTGTAAATAATAAAGAAAACTTAGGACAATTTGATCCAAAGACATATGAGTGTTTATTTGTAGAATATTTTATCACTAGCAAAACTTATAGAGTTTACCATTAAGATGCTAGAATCATTGATGAGTCCATACATGTTCTCTTTTATGATACTAACTTGGTTCAAAGTATCTTAGAAGATTGTGATGCAGGAACTCAAGTTGAAGGCAACAAGGGAGAAGCCCAAAATCATGAGGAAGAAATTCCTGGACTACCTGAATCTAAAATTGCTGCTGCAGGACACAATTCTATTTTATCTCCTAAAATAGGTGAAATTCCTAAGAATACCAGCTTTTTGGATCCCTCAGTGACCAAATCTGCTCCTAGATCCACTAGACCCCATGAGTAAAAATTTTTAAAGAATTATCCACAAGAATTTGTCATTCGGGACGTCTCTTAAGGTGTCAAAACTCGATCTCCACTAGAAAAGCTAATAAAGAATCAAACCTAACTTTTCTCTCTCAAATGGAACCACAAAATATCAAGAAAGCACTTGATGACCTCTCTTGGGTAAAGGCTATGGAGAAAGAGCTTTTGAGTTTGAAAAGAATCAAGTTTGGACACTTGTTCCAAAGCCAAATGAAAAGAAAATGACCAGCACCAAGTGGATCTTCCAGAACAAGTTGGATGAAGATAGAAGCATAGCTAGAAACAAAGCAAGATTGGTGACACAAGGATATGATCAAGAGAAAGGAATAGACTTTGATGAATCCTTTTCCCCTGTTGCCCGAATGGAAGCCATAAGACTTCTTCTTGCTTATGCTGCTTATTGTGGTTTTAAATTATTTTAAATGGATGTGAAATGTGCATTTTTAAATGGAGTAATAGATAGAAAAGTGTATGTGGCTCAGCCACCTGGTTTTGAAAATAAAGAGCTTCCAAATCATGTTTTCAAACTTTCAAAGGCTCTTTATGGCCTAAGACAAGCTCTTAGAGCTTGTTATGAAAGACTTAGTTTTTTTCTCTTGAAAAACGAATTTCAAAGAGGCACCACAGACACTACTCTATTTATTAAAAATTCAAATGATTCTTTTATTCTAATCCAAATTAATGTTGACGACATCATTTTTGGATTAGCTAATGAAACCCTTTGTGCTGAATTTGGAAAACTCATGACAAGTGAATTCGACATGAGTATGATGGGTGAACTTAATTTCTTCCTTGGAGTTCAAATAAAGCAAACTAAAAATGGAATTTTTATTCATCAAGAGAAGTATGCCAAGGAACTAGTTAATAAATTTGGTATGAAAAATACCATACCCATGGGAACACCCAAGCATCCTAACTCAAAGTTAGAAAATTGTGAAACTGAGAAAGATGTTGATGAGACTAGGTATGAAGGAATGATTGGTTCTCTCGTGTACCTAACATCCTCTAGACTTGATATAGTGCAAAGTGTCGGAATTTGTTCCAAATTTCAATTACAACCTAAAGAGTCACATCTTTCTGCAGTTAAAAGGATTATTAGATATGTTCATGGCACATCCAATTTTGGTTTATGGTATCCCAAGACTAACGATTTTTCTGCAGTTGGTTATTGTGATGCAGACTTTGTCGAAGATAGAATTGATAGAAGAAGTACTTCAGGCATATGCTATTTTTTTGGAAGGTCTTTAAATGTCTGGTCTAGTAAGAAGCAATCCACAGTGGCTTTATCCACTGCTGAGGCTGAGTATATTGCTGCCTCCTCTTGTTGTTCACAACTTCTTTGGTTGAAAACTCAACTTACTGATTATAAATTAAATGCTGATAATATTCTCTTGCTGTGTGATAATATGAGTACTATAAATATTTCCAAAAATCTAGTGTTGCATTCAAGAACTAAACATATTGAAGTGAGATTTCACTCAATAAGGGAACATGTTCAAAAGGAAAATATTAGTATTTAATTTGTTAAATCAGAAGATCAATTAGCTAATATTTTCACCAAACCTCTGGCTGAGTAGATTTAGTAAACTAAGAACTAATCTAGGCATTCTGAATTATGATTCCTTATTTAAATCTTGCTGATGTGTTTGTTGAAGTTTTGACTCTCGGGTTGGGAAGAGACAATCTGGACAAATGAAGAACCATCATCCTAAAAAAATTTTTTTGGGCTCAATGGCAAGTTCTGAATCTTCTGGGCCAATCTTTTAGTTCAGAGTTCTTGTGGTCCAATATGTTTCCTTAAATTCTATCATCTCTGGGCCCAATGAGTGTTACATCATCCATATGTGACTTTTTGTTTTGTCTTTTAGTGAAAAAAAATTCATTTTAAAATTAGCTTTGTTTTACCTAGTATTTTATTTTTTAATAAAATCAAATCAATTTTTTTAATGATGTCAAGTCTTTTCAAGGTCTAGTCATAGGTGATACAATTGCATGTTTTCAAGAAATCTTTTTCTTGTTGCAGTTACCAAATCTTTCTCTTCATAACTTCTTCTACAACCTCTTCGTTTCCTCCCCACTATCATTAGTGCCTTGTTTGTGTGAAACCCTTGCTCCACACCAATGAGAAAGAAAATTGTTATTTAAAAGAGTCCCAGGACCAAAATCTTCAAACTCTCTGAAAAACCTAAAACTTCTCCTCACTCCAAAGATCAAACTTTTACACCATCACCCTCTCCTCCAACCTCTCCTCCTCGCACCGATCCAATGGCAAGTACCAAAACAACTCCAATGTATGTTTTATCTTTCAAACCTACAGCTCCACCTAGTGCTCCCTCTCGGCCAAGCACCTCGAAGGGAAAGCGTCCTGCTGCTGAGGAGCCTGTGCCTGAACTATCTCGACCTAAGCCTAGGTCAACTCTTCAACGTTCTCAAAGAGTGAAATAGCAAAGAAAGGGGCCTACTCAAACTGAAAAAGTGGTTCTTGATGATGATGATGACTATGAGCTTGATGAATCTCATCCTCCCTTTGTCTCGGGAACTTCGGCCTCTACTAGACATAAATCACTTCTGTATAGAGTGGTAAAAGATGTAATCTAAGAATTTGTCTCTCAATCCAACCATCTGATCACATTAAGCAAAGATCAAAGGAAACTTGCTTCCAAGCATGAAAACTTCCTCAAAAATTCCAGAGATAGAGTGGTAGTTCTCATGAAATTAATTGACAATATCCATGAAGATGACACTATGGTCACTGTCCCTGAAAACCCTGCTGATTCTGAGGAGGATGGTTCGAATGCTTGAGGATGTCTCTTCCATTGCTGTTTTCTTTTTTTTTTTTTGGATAATTGTCTCATGGAACAATTGTAGTTTATTTTAGACTTTGTCTTATTTCGGATGACTGTAAATAATTAACTAATGCTTTACTTTGCTTTTGTTTTATCTAGTTATTTGGACTCTGTACTCTTACAGCTTTTTGTAGGTTTGATATTGATCTTATTTTCTCTTTTGATGAAAAAAGGCGGAGTAGCAAAGAGAGAGCAGATTAATGTTATGAATGCTTGATTTTTTCTTATTATTGGTTTGCATACTCTGCTTTTTGAAATACTATTAAAATGATCTATTTTGAATTCTTCCTTGCCTATGTTTGGTCATGACACAATCAAGTGTTTTTGAATAATTTTTGTACTGGAATCAAAATTTAAATTTATTGGCTGGATTCTGGTTAATGCTTGAATAAAGCCAGTGCGACACAGATGCTTCTTGTGGTACTGGATTTCTGTGTGTTTAGTTACATGGATTAAAAGTGTCATACCAAAATCAGTTTGTACAAACTTGTGTATGCTGTGAATAGTTGTGCTATTTTTATGAAAAATACATGAACAGAAAATTAAAGAAGAGCACAAATTCAGGGTGAGCAACCCTTGAAAAGGAAAGGGGAAGCAAGTCAAAAGCAAGTGATATCATCTAAAGAGAAGTACTTTAACTCTATCTAATTCAATCCTTTTGATCATCTTTCTTAACACTATGTTTGTCATCAAGGGAGAGATTGTTGAGTTGAGAATACAACTAATTTAAATGATTATAACAAACATTAATTTACTGGGTTAAACACCCAACTAGTTTTGATTGCTTTAGTTCGTGTTGTAGGCTAAAAAAAGTTGGGCTAAATGAAAAGTCAAGCCAATCCAAGCCCAAGTCAATTCATCCAAGTTGAAGCCAACCAAAGTCAACGTTCACAAGGCTTTCTTCGGTCAGATTCATGAAGAAAGAGAGAGAAAGTTTCTTCCTGGTTCATTCACCAGAGAAAAAAGAAAAAGAAAGGTAAATCATAAAAGCAAATGTCTAATCACCCTAATCAAAGCAAGTTAAGCTAAGTCAGAGGATAAAGGTGATTTATTTCTATTTACATGCAAGTTAATTTTTTCACTTCTTCTTCATATCTCTGCAACGCCAATTTGGGATAAATGGAGAAAGTGGTTGCTGATTTTCATTGCTGTGAATCAATGGCTTAAAAAGTTATTTGGAGCCAAAGCACACTTTCAATAGTTTGGATTTAGGATTATCACTGAATAAGCTCACATCTGCTGACATGTTGTCTTCGGTCAAACAAATATTTCAAATTGAAATCCCTAATTTAGGGGTTGATTGAAGAAAGAGAAAGGTTGAACCATGCAAACTTAAGGTCCAAGAAGTTGACTTGAGGGAAAGTCCAACTGTGACTCAGCACAAGGTACAAAAAGAAAAAAATGTTTCTGGTTGGGACTCAAGGAGAGAGAACCCGAATTGAGAGCTGTGTGTGAAACCTTACTACTGAGTTGGAAGTCTTAGAAGCATTGCACCTACACTAAAGGGAGTACTACGCCAAGATGAAGAACGAAGTTATGAGTTCAGATGCTGGGTTCAGTGCATAGAGTTAAAGCTGTGAATCATCAATCTCCTTTATGTTTTACTGTTTTGTATTTCAGTTTCAGTGTATATCTTTCTGTATTTTCTTTGAGAGGTAAAAGGTTGAAAGAGAGATATTGAGAAAAAGCCTAAGAGTAAAAAAGGCTGAGTGAAACACTTGAGAGAAAAGCCAAGAGTGATTTCAGATTTTTTTTTTTGTTGTATTTTCTGTCTTGTATCAAGTACTTGTGTGGTCCCCCTTGCTAAGTTGGGTAAGCACTTAGTGTAAAGAGTTTAGGTATTAGTATAATCAAGTCAAGTTTATGTAAAAATTTGTGTGTCCAGATAGGATTGTGTGAATCCTAGAAAATTGGTATATGTAATACTCTGACTATAGTGAAAATTTCACCACAGTTGTGGTGGAGACTAGATGTAGGTTGCATTGCATAAGACAACTGAACCAGGATACACGACTGTGTCATCTTCTTCCTCTCATTTGCTATTCTGTTTTTTGAAATTTATGAGACAAAACTAAATTGTCTCTTAAATTTTCTGCTGCACAGTTCAAACAGAAATCAAGATTGAAGTTTGGTATTAAAGGTTTATTCTATTAAAGTAAAAAAAGGTCATAGATTCAACCCCCTCTTCTCTAAGCCTTCTGTAACCTTCAAAATCCATATTGCTTTGATGACTTCGATCAATTGGGTAACAAGAACAATCGATTGAATTAGAAAAAACAGACATGTCTTGCAAAATTCAATCGATTGTTTAGCAATTCCAATCGTTTGAATTTTGGAAAACCCGGAAATTCAATCTATTGTGTTGTATGTCCAATCGATTGAATTTTCAAGAAACATGATTTCACCAGAGTTTACGGATGTAACGTATCAAAGATAAAATTATAATTGATTAGGATTACCAAAATATTTATTACGATTAATGGAAGATCTAATTCGTTATTATTTTTGTTCTTGATTATTAATAAATATGATAGATGAATGATAAAATAATAATTTATAAAATAAAAAATAGATTTTATAGTATAAAAGATAACAAGATATATATTAAAAAATAATTTTATTTATTAATTAAATATCATAAAAAATATTATTATTTAATTATTAATCTATGATACTTACACAGATGTGATGTAAAAATTAGAATAATAACTAAATTTAGGAGGTCATGGCATTTTGAAGATCGTTATTTATATAACTTCTTTAGATATTGACTAAAACTTATAAATTTGACTTCATAAGTAACTTGGTTCATATTGTATACAAGTCCTAAAGTATTACCTTTGTAGACAATAGACTATTTGTATAATGTGTACAATGGGCTATTGAGTTACAAAATGAACATTCCTCATACTATCTAGAATAATCATCCGAGTACTAGTGATAATAAACATCTTCCCTACAAAAGCTTAAAGTGATTTTGGGGTTCACCAAAGATCGAACTCTTGACCTTTCGAATTTAGCGCTCTAATACCATGTCACGATACCACTGATTCCAAAAGTTTCAGCTAATGGGGAAATGGTAACACTAATGGTTATATCTCTAATACTCCCTAAACCTCCATTGTACACATTGTACAAATATTTCATTGGCTCCTCATATTTTTTCATATTTTTAATTATTTATGTAAAAAATTTTGTGTTAAATGACAATTTTTTTATCTCTTGAAATAATACTAGCACATTCTCTTCATCATTAAATAATTATCATAGAATATGATATCTATAAATTAAATTAAATTAATATCTTACATAGTCAAAAATAAACTTTAGGGGTTATTTTATATTTCATTTTTAGGACTAATTTGTCAAGATCGTATGTGACTCAACATTTTACATTAGCAGCCATCCGGTGACTAATAGGAAGAGACTGTATTGTCTAACAGAAATAAATATTAGAGATTATTTTGTATATTTTAAAATTTGAGAAACTAAATATCCAATTTTAAAATTTTTAAAAATTGATTTGAGTAATTACTAATTACCCATGAGTTTATTTCATATTTTGGTGCAACGAAGGAAATCAGGGAACTACCGATGCTGCTCTTTAACCATTGAAATTAAAACCTCCATATCTGCTTTTTCCCATTCAAATTTCAAACTGGCTTATCACTAATCAGCTTGTGATGGGCATAAATAAAAGTAAATTCTCAAAACACATTCTTTTTAGTGCTCTACATTTTCTTTAAAATAGTTTCGGATGTTTGTTCAGGAGCAGCGCTGCTTCTCTCGTATTTTGTTTAGGCTTCAAAATGGTGGTTTAGTTTTTACTCAGAATTTTAAATTGGTCTTTATATTTTTAATTATCTCAAATTTTCAACTCCATTTGAATCTTGAATTTGCATTATATGATTTACATTAATTTTTAAAGATTTTATATTAATGATGATGTGAATAGTGAGCGTCACGTTTAATGAAACGATAACGTATTAGTTAGTGACACGAGATATATAAATGTGGATGGTATTGTCGTAGAGATCAGTATTAGTTGAGTGTAATGTGTCGTAATATTATTTATCCATATGTTATTGATATGTTATCATTGTAAACGACTTAAATTGATTTCTAAATCTTACTATGTGGCTCTATTCTTTGAAATTAAAGGTCGTTTGGTCAAATTAGTCTCCAAATTAATTTTTTCTATTTTCTGCTTCATAAATTCAAAGTTCTTAATATTTTAAAAATATATTAATTTCTTTTTTTATTT
>NC_029793.2:17552172-17553997 GCF_000816755.2 Arachis ipaensis
TTAGGGGTTATTTTATATTTCATTTTTAGGACTAATTTGTCAAGATCGTATGTGACTCAACATTTTACATTAGCAGCCATCCGGTGACTAATAGGAAGAGACTGTATTGTCTAACAGAAATAAATATTAGAGATTATTTTGTATATTTTAAAATTTGAGAAACTAAATATCCAATTTTAAAATTTTTAAAAATTGATTTGAGTAATTACTAATTACCCATGAGTTTATTTCATATTTTGGTGCAACGAAGGAAATCAGGGAACTACCGATGCTGCTCTTTAACCATTGAAATTAAAACCTCCATATCTGCTTTTTCCCATTCAAATTTCAAACTGGCTTATCACTAATCAGCTTGTGATGGGCATAAATAAAAGTAAATTCTCAAAACACATTCTTTTTAGTGCTCTACATTTTCTTTAAAATAGTTTCGGATGTTTGTTCAGGAGCAGCGCTGCTTCTCTCGTATTTTGTTTAGGCTTCAAAATGGTGGTTTAGTTTTTACTCAGAATTTTAAATTGGTCTTTATATTTTTAATTATCTCAAATTTTCAACTCCATTTGAATCTTGAATTTGCATTATATGATTTACATTAATTTTTAAAGATTTTATATTAATGATGATGTGAATAGTGAGCGTCACGTTTAATGAAACGATAACGTATTAGTTAGTGACACGAGATATATAAATGTGGATGGTATTGTCGTAGAGATCAGTATTAGTTGAGTGTAATGTGTCGTAATATTATTTATCCATATGTTATTGATATGTTATCATTGTAAACGACTTAAATTAAATCTTACATCTTACTATGTGGCTCTATTCTTTGAAATTAAAGGTCGTTTGGTCAAATTAGTCTCCAAATTAATTTTTTCTATTTTCTAAATTCAAAGAAATCAAGCCTCCATCCTCCATTCTTGTTCATATACCTTATATTCTGTTGAAATTTTAAAAGGATCAATGGTCTCATCCAGTAAGAAAACAAACGAATGGAACAACGCGATGTTACATTGCCTTCCATATATCACCTCTAAATTATAAGTTCATTGTTTGTTTGAAAACTAGTTAAAAGGAGAGATTAAATTTATTTTCATTTAGATATTAATAGCTTTTTACCTTTTTATTTTTCCTATTTTTTAAATTTATCATCAAAATCAAGCCTCCATTCTTGTTCATATACCTTATATTCTGTTGAAATTTTAAAAGGATCAATGGTCTCATCCAGTAAGAAAACAAACGAATGGAACAACGCGATGTTACATTGCCTTCCATATATCACCTCTAAATTACATATTTTAAGTTCATTAGATTCGATTGGTGATCATGTTTTGTATTTGATTGAAGAGGTATTATTTTTATAATGATTATTCAATAGTTTTACATATGAGCAATGAGAATTGTCCACTTCTACAGGAAAAAAATATAATTATATAAAAATAAAATAATTTTTCAATATTTTTAAATATATAAGTTATTTTGTTATTGTTTTTATAAATTAATTTGTATTTGAGGAGAATTTTACTTGCATATGAAAAAATAGATGGAAAATTAGGTTTAAAAAACTTGAGAATTTTGAATTTATGAAAAAATTTTAAAAAAAAAATTGTTTTATAAACTAATTTAATTCATGATATTTAATTTTAGAAGCTAAATTGAATCGCTTAGCAAAATTTTATGGGTCAAAATCACTTGTAATGAATCATGAGATGCTAAGTAGCTAACAACATATGGATGAACTGTGTTATAATCTATGAAATATAGACATTTCGTTGAGTTATTGTATCGTATCCGACATATTTTAAATACGATATTCATAATTAAAAAACTA
>NC_029793.2:17554012-17556799 GCF_000816755.2 Arachis ipaensis
TATGTCTTATAAAAATTTAAATTTTATGTATTTATATATCCCGTGTTATATCATATTCAATATCCATATTTATGTCTATACATAATAGATTATGACACTTGATACTACCATTCACATTAACACATAGACAAACATAAACTCTACCTTTTTTCTCTTAAGATTTTAGTGTCTATTGTTCTTTTCTATTTTTTTTTTCTCCTACCCGTAAACTCTTGAAAATCAATGTAATATATTTGATTACATTGTAAATAAATAAGAATTGCTTCTTATATGCTTATATACAAATTTAATGAGTTATTTGAATACATAAAATAATATTCAAATTTTTAATACTTATTTAAACGAATAAATGAACTAACCGCTTGACTAATTTAAATTGATTAGTTACATGCACATGCTTATATACATGATCTTCATCATAAGCATTGCAATCTAAAGATGGATTGATAAAAGCATTATCAGCAAAACATATCATTGCATATACTTTATAATTAAAATTTAACATAATATTGTTAGAAGACTCAAAAATATTTATTAACGCCAGTTTTTAGGGAAACTTTATATATAAAGTGGCACATTGTAACATCCTAGAAAATATTGCAAGCAGTGTAGATTTACTTGACTACCATTATCATCTACAGTTATACTACACATTTAAATATTTTTTGATAATTAAATTAGTTTAAATTTAGCAAAAATTAATTTCATTAGTAGAACATGAATACACATTTTAACTCCATAAAACGGTTTTCGCATTCTTCTCTTTCTCCTTCTTCTTTTTCTTCTTCTTCTCATTCTTTTTCGCATTTCTCCTCCTTCTTCTTCTTCGTATGTTTCCTTTTAATCGTCGTTCTTTTATTGTTATTGCTGCGTTTTTTTTCTTTTCCTCCTCCTCCTCTTTTTAGTGATTTTGTATCATTATGCTTTTTTTTTTTCTTTATTTGATTTTTTCTTATTTTTATTCTTGTTAAGAAAGTAAATGAGAAGATAAAACAAGAAAAAAAGATGAAGAAGAAGGAGAAGAGAAAAAATTTTGAGTTATTATTAAGTAACTTTAATGCCTTCTAGATTTAAATAAGGTGAAGTTTTAGTCTGTGTTTTTTTATTTAAGTTTGTTTGTGTGTAGTCATCATTAAATAATTTCAGTGCATTCTGGATTTAAATAAGGGACACTTTTGGTCTGAACTTATTTTGAATTGAGTTTGTTTGTGTATGATCATCATTAAGTAACTTCGGTACATTATGGATTTGAAAATATATAAAAAGAAGATAACGATGATAATAACGAAAATGAAAGAAAAATGAGAAAAAAGGAGAAAGAGAAGAAAAAATAGCAGCAATTTCTTCTTCAAGTGTGTTAAAAATAATTCTAACCTTTATGACAAACGGACACAATTCCAACCTTTGTGGCAAACGGACACAAAAAACACCGAAAACTTATAAGCACAATATCAAAAACAATTCTATATTACACCAAATTGTGTTTCAAAATGCACCGAAACTTCCATTAAACGTAACATAAATAGATTCATCGAAAAAACAATTCAAAACTCCAACATTTCATTCAAACCTTCAACCATGAACACGAATTTTTACAAAAAAAAACGAAATTATTCAACTTGTATTCAAAACTATACCAACATTAACTACTAACGAACTACATTAACTAGGTTTGAACCAAACATCATCCACTTGATTCGTTTCAAACAATAATCCAATTCGTCCTAATTCAACTGACAGTGTGAACTTGCATCATTCATTGTCTTCGAAAATGAAATACCTGTTCAACCCTAATTTCACAGCTTGATCTCATAAATTTGATCCAAATCTTCAAATCAGATCAAAGAGCACTAATCATGAACGAAGAAAACACAAAAAAGAGAACGCAAAAAAAGAAGAGAACACAGAAAGCGTTGAGAAAATTTAAAAGAAAAAAAAAACAAAATCCGAGAAAATTTAAAAGAAAAAAAACAAAATCCACATAAAAAAAACAATTATATATAGTTGAGCGTTAAATCAAAAGATTGCTAGAGATGGTAGCGCATGAAGTTGAATTAGGTTATAGGAACTTTGTTGGACTTGGTTAAATGACTATGATTTAAAACTTTATTGTATCATTTAATTCTATCTGTATCAAATAGAAACAAATAACACTGTAACTTTAAATTAATGTTACTTCCATGACTTTTTATTGGAATAATTTCGCACAGAACTCACCATTATGCTCCCCAATCAGCATAAAGACTATCAGGAGGAAAGTGAGGAATGGATGTCAAAAGTTCAATAAACTTTCTTTCAATTATTCACACCATCTAACAAGAAAATGTTAAATGCTCATAGGGCCCTTATGGCAGCAACCTCTTCTGGCGGCAAAATTTTAGGGTATAAATTTAAAAGCCTCATCTACCCTCATTTATTAATAGATAGATAGATACAAAGGATGTAAAGAAATATATCTTTACTGAGTAAGGACAAAAAAAATTGGTCAAGGATACAATCAACCAAACCCAAAATGGGAATATGGAGATACCGAGGTGAACAAATCTCATCCCCCGCCTAAAAAATATCACTTGAAAGGAAGAGTCATGGAAGCCTCCGGTTTATTCTTACAACAACATGGACTCTGGATTTTCAATATAGCCCTTGAATGCTTTTAACCATTCAGCACCAATTGCACCTGAACAAAACAGTGTTTAGTTAGTAAGCCACAATTATGATTACCCTACAAAGAAATAGAGGAGGAGGAGGAGGAGCTTAAGGGTGAAGTTACAAATGAAACTCATCCAA
>NC_029793.2:17556839-17568856 GCF_000816755.2 Arachis ipaensis
GTTTGATGTTTGATTAATCTAAACACCCATATAAACCAAGAATGATTACCATCTATATTATACCCAAAAGACAAAAATGATTACCGTCTATTACGCGATGATCACAGCTAAGAGTCACAGCCATGAAGGAAGCAAACTTGAACTCTTCAGGACCTGAACCCGGTACAACTCTCTTCTCAGCTGTTCATGTAGAAGGAAACAAATGAAGATGATCATTAAGTGAACAAAAAAAATAGCTACAGTACTAAAAGTAACAAATGGGGGAAAAAGATGTTCTCACCAGATCCAACTGCAAGAATGCCTGCTTGAGGAGGATTGATGATTGCACAGAACTGCTTGACACCAAATGGCCCTCCCAGGTTAGACACTGTAAATGTTCCTCCCTGAAAAGTGTATCAACCAAAATACTCATAATCCAGCACAAGGGTAAATCATTTACAAAACAGATATGAACTAATGTGAACATTCAATAAACCTCATAATCTTGGGGTTTCAAGCTGTTTTCTTTGGCTTTCTTTGCCAATTGTTTGACCTCTTCACCAATTGCAGAGAGGCCTTTCTTGTCTGCATCCTGAAAATGACAAATAAAAGGTCAAGCTAGAACCTGCAATTGGAAATGGGTTGTAAATGTCTGTGATATTAGGAAGAGGTCATCACTTACCCTGATGACTGGAACAAATAATCCATGATCAGTCTGCACTGCAACATTAATGTTCACATTATGATACCTGCACAAAGACAACAAAAAAATGTGTTACAAAGAAGGCAGTACACAAACTTCATGGAAAATGAAAGTTTGACTTACTGGCGAATATAATCATCTGTCCATGAACTGTTACATTGAGGAACTTTACGTAGAGCCAAAGCAGCAGCCTGAAATGAAAGAAAAAAGCAAAATGCACACTGAGATCTCCACACAGAACTGACTGCTTAAGCTTTGACGAAATAAATATTTTCTTTTCTAAAGAAAATGGGCAGAGACAGACCCAAAAAACCCGTAAATAAAGCTTATCAGAAGAGATTTGAGGATAAATGGGCTGAGTTCATACATGATTTATGACAAGGGGCTATGGTGTCATTTGATCCATATATTCAACCCTACCTACTGTAGCAGGGAGTGGTGTTGCGAGAAATGAAATTTGAGACAGTTGCAACTTGGACAACCACAAAGGCCCAATGAAAAGATCCTGTTAGAAGCCTCCTGTATGAGGTAAAGGAAGAGAAGGGAACTGGGGGCATAATTGCAACTAATTTTAAAGGACTTTTTAAGTGTGAAACGTAGTTAGGATGGGTATAGGAGAATAAAATAGTCTCTAAGTAGATTCTCAGATTAGTCATTTGGTGTCTTACTGCAAAACTCCAACTCTTCTTCCACAGAATTGCGTGCACATACTTATATCATTATTCCCCACTTTCTAGGGTTCATGAGCGTCTTAGAAACTGATGCTTCCAATAAAGGTCTAGGGGCTTTACTATCTCAAGAAGGCACGCCAATTGTTTTTCTTAGCCAAGCTTTTATTAGTGTTCTCAGTTGAAATCAATGCATGAGTGGAAACTTCTGGCTAGTCATGCAGTGCAGAAATGGAAGCATTATCTGTTAGGCTGACATTTTGTAATACAGATAAACATTTAGGAGGTGGGAGATAAGTTGAATGGACGGGCAAGCCCATGCAGTTAGACTTTGAATTTTGTTTTTTACCTGGTTTGGAAAATAAGGTTGCAGATGCTTTAACCATTGATCAAGAGGTGCAATTGGATAAAGAATTACATCCCATTGTGTAGTGCCTAGCCCTTGATCACCAGGCATAGCTGTTCTCTCAAAGGCCGGGTGGTCCTCTCAGACTCCTTCCCTTTTGGCTGAATTCCATGACTAACTAATCACCGGGGATCATTCTTCCTAGGACTTTATTTTGGATGGGTATGAGTATGTGAGAATATGTAAAGGATTCTGTTCCTCCCTGACAGGACTTCTAACAGAAGTATGATGTATTATCCCCAGCCGGGTTAATTCAGCTAAGGGTAGAAGTTTCTTGGATTTTGTTTTGCTTTACCCTGAGCTAACGTCAAAAGTTTTGTGCTGGTAGTCATTGACAAACTTACTAAGTATGCTCTTGGCTAAAATATAACACTTCCTATCACCCACAAATGGATGGTCAAACCCAAGGGGTTAACCATTGTCTTGAGACTCATTTGCAGTGTTTGAGTGCCAAACGGTTATTGCCTGATTGATTGGGTGGGATGGACTGAATACTGGTCCAATTAATCCTCAATGCTTCCACTTAAGTGACACTAAAGAGACTGAAGTGCAGCCATTGATCAAAAGATTGTGAGCATGTACTGGCTGAGCTAGATAATTTAAAGTTTAGCCCAGCTCCAACGGAAGCTTCTTGCTGAAGGCATTCTCAAAAGGTAGAATATGCACTGTGGAATCAAATCTTTAGTAACCTAATAGGCAGCACACTTTGGCTCAGTGACACAGCTAATTTTAGAAATTCCGTAGGAAAAGTCTCTTTCCAGGGAGGGGGCATAAAAGGGAAGTCAAGATAGGAAACTTTGGGTTTGGATGATTTACGGGGTCCACAGACCTTGACTAACTTGGCTGAGTGTATCAGTGTGATCTGCTGTGTGCGTGTATGTGCTGGCAGAGTAGTAATATTCACAATTTTGTTAAGGAAAGGATATAACTTAAGGTAGTTTGGTAAGGAAAGGATAAGCAGAAATATGACAAGGTCTTAGGAGACTGAGAGCCGTGATTTTTTTGCGCTCAGTTATTCTGAAATTTCATCACTATACTACAGTCCTCCAGTTTTACCTTCTGTTGCTATTTATTTGTTGTGGGTTCTATCAGCTAAGCTCAGTCCTTATTACTTTGGCTAAGTGCTAGACTGGACCAGTGGCTTATTGCCTTGCACTTCCTTTAGGGTGCGGGTGCAGATAACAATCTGTGTTGCATGTGACGGCTGGAAGATCAAGAAGGTGGCAGCTCCTTTGTCACACACACAATCGTTATCATGGCAGAAATTTTAGCATCAAAGATCCTACACGATCATACAGTATCTGACAAACGATACAAAAAGCCCACAACCAAGCAACATTTTGACATTGCATTTTAAGCTAACAAACTGAAACCAAATGTCATCTAAGCAGAAATATTTTTGGTTGGACCAAATTGACACATTTTGAGTAGAACATGAAAGGTAATTCAACATGATCGATCACCTGAGACACAATTTGATAGCGTTCCCCTTGTGCTAAAGCACAAAATTGACAACTCACATCAAGGGCCAAGGAAGGTAATATGCATATTGAAAGCACAAATATTTTTGTTGGAGGAAAATCTAATACCTTGATGACAAGGTCATTAACTGATATCCGGGCTCCACCGGAGGCTTCTTGCAATGAATTGAGTTTGGTCCTCAAACTGGAGAAAGCAAGTTACAATCATCACAAATATATGTATCACAGGTATATATATATATATATATTTGAAAAAAAACTCACCTCATGAGTTTGTCAACACATGTATCTACTGTCAGATAGTAATGAGGAATAGTTTGTTTTGACAATAATAGACGGGAAGCTGTGATCTGTCAAAATATGTGGAGTTAGTTACATGTCAAGTGAACCACTTATGCTTGCAAAAGGCATAGTAAGATCAGAATATTACATAAAAGTGAAAATAACAAATGAAGATAGGAGGCAACAGTACTAAAGATCAAAAGAACCAAAAAACAACAGAACTGTATCAACAAATAATGGAGAAAAATAGATGCAATATCAATGATCTTGACTGAAGATTGCAAAACATATATCCTCTATTAAAACCTCAGAACACAAAATTCAAAGATTAGTTGACAATCTACCTTCCTTATCTGAGAGATAGGAACATCGGTATAATCCAATGCTGCATCTGTTGCAACCTTTGCCCTTGATGGTGCTGAAACTTCTTTAGCCCCAGAAGCTGCATGAGGTAATTTTGAAAATTACAACCAAATCATTTCAATCAGCCATAGCAAGGTATGACTCAGCTAGAATGAGAGATGAAAAGACAAAAGACTTCTCTCCTATAACAAAGTGCCATTGTTTACCCCATATGTATAAATTAAAGAAAGAAAGATAGAATGGTACCCAAGTAATCATCAATGTCACCCTTGACAATGAGCCCTTCTGGTCCTGTTCCTTTAATGCTTGAGAGTGGTACCTATGTTGGAAGGAGCAATGGCTTAATTAACGCATTGAAAATGGATTAAAGAGTTCTCTAATGGAAAGCTGTCAACCATGGTATTTTGCTCACATTTTTCTCTTCAGCCAACTTTCTAGCCAGAGGACTAGCAAAAATGCGATCTCCTGAAGGTGGTGGTGCAGTAGGTTTGGAAACCTTTGGCTCAGGTTCTCGGGTAGGTTCCTCAACCGCCTGTTTCTTTGGTGGAGGAGCAGCAGATTTTTCTTTAGGGGCAGCAGTAGCAGGCTCTGATGCTGAAGGTTGGTAATCTTTAAACTTCGCAATATCCCCCTCTTCTTCAACAGTTATAGCGATTACCTAGGAGAAACTTTCATGTTACCATTGCTATGCCTTTCTAAACGAAATAGCTTGAAGTGAAACCAAAATTTGTGAAAACTAAACTATTGAACACCATATGAAAATCCATATACATTGCTATTTTCTTAGAATTTTTTTATTAGAAAGGTTGGTAGAGCATCCGGCTAGGAAGATAGATAAGTGACAAAAGGTAGAAGAAGAGTTAAGACCATACACGGGGTGATCAAAACTCGAGAGATCTAAGTGTAAGCGGTCTCACTATAAATATGATATATGATATGGCACAATAACGTCATTTGGTCCATGTAGTTGTTGTTGTTGTTGTTGTTGTTGTTTTATTATCAAGGACAGCTAGAAGATATCAATACCTCACCAACTTTAATTTCTTTTGCCCCATCCCCACGTATTATTTTTGCAAGATAACCTTCCTCCATGCATTCCATTTCAACAGTAGCTTTATCCTTCAGAATAGAAACAAGTCAGATGCCAACATTTACATATGATTATAAAAACTAAATAAAAATCGTTCATTACAAGGTCTATTTTCAATGGTTCAGGAAACGTACAGTTTCAACTTCACAGAGCACTTCACCTGGTGAGACTTTATCACCTTCTTTCTTCAACCATCTAGCAATGTTACCCTACGTATAATTGGGAAATAAGTTGGTACAAACATTTACCCCCACTATGATCTTGAAATCTTCAATTAAGTACATACCTCTGTCATTGTTGGTGAGAGAGAAGGCATTCCAATTTCCTGGTGTGGAGGGAGATCTGAAAGGCATTCAAACATGTTTGTGATTAGATCTACTGATATTAACATATATATATTTTCTTTTTTAAATAAATTGAAAAAAGGTGGCTATGTAAACGGTGAGATCCTAATAACTTCTTGAAAATATTTCTTTATCCAAACAACTATGCTTTCAGAAAACAAGGAATTCAATACATAAGATCTTGCTAAGGGGCAGATAAATGGTGAGTGGTATGAGGTGTATTAGATCAACAAGAACGTCAGCTGTATCATGGAACAAAGGAGTTCCCATAACTGTTCACAACTTGAAAGAAAGCTTTACATTTAATGGACCAATTCCCAAGTGGTAAGGAATTTGAATGAATACGTTAAACTTAGAAGTAGACAAAGTGGGATGCATTGCCAACTCATCAAGTTGAAAAGATCTTGGGAAAGGAGGTATGCTAGAGATGTAATAACATTCTTTTACCTCCATTTACAAACAGTTAGGCTTTCAGGATTACATCCACCATAAAGCCACATCACAGATTAAGGGAGTTTTAATATATGTGAAACAGTAACTGGGCAAAGATAACTTATAAAAAGATTGCAAGTGTTTCACAAAATACATTTAGGTGTTTAAGACTAGAAATATACTAATAAAGTTCAAAACAAAGTTGATTAACATAATAAGGCACCCAAAACTAGAAGCATATTAATCATATTTTTAAAACTATTAAGCATTTTACTGATTCTGCTTTCTTCATTTTGGTTTATCAATAACACTATAACAGGTAGTGTGTAGTTGGCCTTGGTAGTGTTAGAACTCACCAATTTTATCATTACAGTACTATTGGTCTATCTCAACAATTGCACTGAGCAGATTCTTGACCATAGTCATAAAGTTTAACTAGCAACAAATGTGAATGATAGGTCATTGATGCATTGGGTTGTTTACAACCTAATAGTATTTGAATGCTCATCTTCCATTTTTTCTATGTTTCCTGTCGAATTTGCCAAACTGAAGAAGACTTGGAGCTGCTGTGATGTTAAGACATAAATGTGCATGCAAAGCACCATATTGGATCAGAAGCATCACCACCATTTCAGATCCATGATTTATAAATGGTTCAGCCAAATGCAAAGCACTTAATGAAACACAAAACCTAGGAGTAAAAACTCGGTGAATATGTCAACTAGGCTGGTCAAAACTCCATATTCTATGATCATGAAATGTTAAATGATAAAGAGCTTATTATATAATATCAGCACTAGTGCAACTCTTCAGACATCAGTTTTGCAGGACAGAGATCATGTGGTTTGCCACTATATGGGGTAAAGCACATTGTTTTCTTGAAAGGTTTCCCAATGATGATGGAGAGAGATATTTTTTATAGCTTTTTATATAGTTAGTATTTGCTTTATCCTCCTATCCTGCAGCTTTCTATTCATCTAGATAATATTCTTATTTCACCACTCAAAAAGACAGGATCATGACATATTACATTACAAAATATTGTTAAATGCTTCATAAAACTCCCAACACAAAACGAGGAAAGAAAATCAACAGAACCAACAAGTCATAAACTGTACCTGCTGCTGATGCATAACCTCTCCTTGTCTGGACGTGTGAACCTCTTTTGGAAGGCATGATGGAATGAAAACACAAGTTACAGATGCACGCATATTGAAGGAATACAAACACATAGGGTTAAAAAAATAAAAAAATGAAAATGACATACCGTGAAATCCCTCCATTAAACAAGGATCCACCAATGGAATCCATTTTCATGGTAGCCACAGAGAGGTTTCTCTTCTATGAACCAAATGGACAGAACGAAAGAATTTAGGCGAGAAGAAAAAATTAGCTAACACAGGTAGTAAAAAAGCCAGTGTAGAGGGAGGGAATGAATGAGGGGATAGCATAAGCATAAAACATCTTATGATATATATCTTAATTATCATTTAAACTTACAGTGAAATTCGGGACTGTTCCAGAGACAGTGTTTCTTGTTGAAGTTATATAACCCTGGGACCGCATTTTCCACAAATCTAAACAATAACCAAACAATTATAAATATAGAAAAATAAAATTTAAGCAACATCAAGCAATTCAAATCATGTTGTTCCTATAAAATATGCCAACAGAACGGAAATTTGTCTAAAGGTGATTTTCCTACTTCTATTATCATACTTCCTTCAAACACACGGTTGGCTTACTTAAAAGTTAAAACAACACATGGCCAACTGATTTTATTCCTTTTGTTGGTAGGTTTGCCACTGATCAACTCACCAAGGTCAAAGCATGCCCCTAGGCTCAACGAGGGCTTACGACAAGTACTTACAAATCCCCTATCAAAGGAGCCTCACAGCGGCAGTGAGGAGTTGAACCCGAATACATCCAGAGACCTTGCCACATGTGTCAAACCTCTTTGGCCATGGCAAACTGATATGACTATTATTAGTTTATTACCTATGAAGGCATTACCAAATTAAGTATAGGGTGTTGTGCCCCTTCACTAGTTGCTCCAAGAGGACACGGTTTAAGACACACACAAAAAATTTTCACGTGAATTCATAGCCTAATTAATCCAACATTGGACTCCCCTAATTTCTTATTGTACTATTCAAAACACGAATGATAATGCCGTAGCAGTACATTAAATCATTCATGCAACTCTACATAGGAAAAGTCAGAAAATGAAATAAAATAAAATAAACTCTCCGGTGACAACACAATATCATCGATACCAGAAATTAATACAAAGAATGAATTTAATTTTTTCTTTTGCTTTGAATTTAGTTGCAGTTCATTTTATAAGAGGCAGAGAAAACATCACAAGAAACAAAACAAGTACCGCTTTTTCTGCTGATAGAGGTTTGAGCATCGCTGGAAAACCAACGAACCAAAAGGGCAGGGTCATGGTGTACCAAGTTCGAAGCATTTCTCAACTGAAACCAACAAATATCGATTATTACTATTATAAAATAATAATGAAAATAGATTTATTAAAAATGAAATAGGAAATTACGAAGAATAAAAAGAAGAAAAGAAAGAGCTGGTTGAATAAAAGTTATACCTTTCGAGAATGATTGAGAAGACGAGATGCGTAAGCCATTGTTGCAATCACAGATCGAATCACACTTTATCGATGAATAAAACGAAAGGAATGAATCGAAGGAAAGAGAGGAAAGGAAAGAAAGGTAGGGTTTTGGTTGCAGATCCGATCAGGTAGATGGGAGTGGCAAAAGCATGGAAGAAGCTGCCACAGTAAACCAACCCAGAATTTTATTACTTTTTCGTTTCTGTTTTATTTTGTTTTGCCAACCTTTTAATTATTTTTATAGTTTCATTCTTCTGAACATTTTAAAACAATTGTTATCAATTCGGAATCCCGGCATTGAAATTAGAAAATAGGTTCGGCATTTTAAAAAACAATATCAGTTTACAAGTATCCAATAAATTAGTTTTCCAAAAAAAAATAGTTTCTAAAATAAAGGATAAATTATTAAAATTATTTTAAAGTATTTTAGCATAAATTAAACTATCGTAAAAACAAAACAATAAAAATATTTCTAAGAAAAGTTTAAAACATGACAAAACTGATAAAGAAATATATTTTTTTTCACTAAAGACAATATCTAATAAACGATTGATGTATTTTATTCAAATTTTACATTTTATTCAAATTTCTTTAAAATATTTGCATAACTTTTAGAAAGTGAATAAAAAGTTTAGGGTAAAAAACACATATATTCTAATGGAAGACTAAAATTACACAAATCAGCCAAAATGAAAACTGCTTCATAAATTCACTAATGCACGTTTATATGTAGTTCGAATAAGCTAAATTCGGACTCCATTTCTACATAATTCGAACCAACAAACACACGTACACACTAATTCGAACCAGGTGGATTCGAATTATACACAAACACACGCACACACTAATTCGAACCAATTGGGTTCGAATTACACACAGTAATTCCTACACCTACGCACGCGTTTTTCGAATTGATAGCTCATTAATATTTTAAAGAAGTCTCGTAATTAAATATTTTGTTAGCTTTTTTTTAACGTATAAAATAAAATATATATTTTTTAATTTTTAAATTATTAATTTTTAATAAATTTTTTTTAATAAATTATTAATTTTTTAACAGCATAATTCGAATTATACCATGAATTACTGTGTCTAGGGGTGTGCATGGGCCGGTTGAAACCGGGTTTGATGTGACCCAGACCCGGCCCGAAATATATACCAAGCCTATTTGTTAGACCCAAACCTGACCCTAGACCCGATGAAACCTATACACTTTCGGGCCACGATTATACCGGGTAAAAACCGGGTGAAAACCAGGCCGTTAACATTATATTACCTTGATACCTTCTTGTAAGTTAGCATGTAAAAATATCCAAATTTCCAAGACTCCAACCATTATTTGACATGGTAAAATTCACTTAGAAAAATATAATAAGTACTAACTCTTCTCTAAAATTAAAGTATAACTATAATCAATACTAATATTGCCTAATAACACCAAATATTTAAATCAATACAAATAACACAAGATTATGCATTAGTCTAAAGTCTTATGCATTTTAAACATAAAACATTAACTTATAGTCTTATATATAATGACTAATAACACAAAATATTAAGGTTTACTAGGGGTGCACATGGGCCGGGTGAAGCCGGGTTTGATGTGACCCAGGCCCGGCCCGAAATATACACCGGGTCTATTTATTAGACCCGAACCCGGCCCTAGACCCGATGAAACCAATACACTTTCGGGCCACAATTATACCGGGTGAAAACCGGGCCGTTAACATTACATTACGTTGATACCTTCTTGTAAGTTAGCATGTAAAAATATCCAAATTTCCAAGACTCCAACCATTATTTGACATGGTAAAATTCACTTAGAAAAATATAACAAGAACCAACCCTTCTTCAAAATTAAAGCATAACCACAATCAATACTAATATTGTCTAATAATACCAAATATTTAAATCAATACAAATAACACAATCTTATGTATTAGTCTAAAGTCTTATGCATTTTAAACATAAAACATTAATTTATAGTCTTATAATGACTAATAACACAAAATATTAATTGGGTATGATGACCGGGCCACCGGGCCGACTTCGGGTGACCCGAGCTATGGCCCGGACCCGACCCGAAATAATGACCGGGTCTATTTTTGAGACCCGTATCCGACCCTAGACCCGATGAAATCACACCAAATTAGTCCCTAAAGTATTCGGGACCGGGCCGGGCCTTCGGGCCGGGGCGGGTCTGTGCACCCCTAAGGTTTACAATAGTTAAATTTCACATAATAATAGCCATCACCATCACTAATAACACAAAATATTAATTGTGTATGATAACCGGGCTACCGGGCCGATTTCGGGTGACCCGAACTATGGCCCGGACCCGACCCGAAATAATGACCGGGTCTACTTTTGAGACCCATACCCGACCCTAGACCCGATGAAATCACATCAAATTAGCCCCTAAAGTGTTCGGGACCGGGCGGGGTCTTCGGGCCGGACCGGGCCATGCACACCCCTAACTGTGTCTGTAATTTGAACCCAGCTGGTTCGAATTAGTGTGTGCGTGTGTTTGTGTATAATTCGAACCCAGCTAGTTCGAATTATGTAGAAATGGAGTTCGAATTTAAATGGTTCGAACTACATATAAACGTACATTGGTGGATTCAGTTTTCGTTTTGGCGGATTCCTGTAAAATTTTGCTCCTCTTAGATTTAATAATTAATTTTTTTTGTACATAGATTTTATATGAAAAAATGTAAGCAAAATTTGATTTCAAGCTTTATTATTATTTTTTTTTTAAAATAGTCACTTGCAAAATACAAAACCACAAAGGAATTCATTTGGCCAAAGTTATTAAATTTTAAGATGAAATTTTGATTTTTAAAACTTTTTAAGAATATACATTTCTATTTTGTCTGCATTTAATTTAATTTTTGGTTTAATTATTCTATTAATTTTAGGGTTGCACATGGATTGGATAATATCCGCATATCCGCGATAATTATCCGCATCCGATCCAAATTTTGAGGATATTATCCGATCCGCACTATGGTAGGATCAGATTGCGGATTTGGCAGTGATATCCGCGGATCCGATCCGCAAATCCGCATATCCGCACATCACATATAAATATCATAGTTTAAGAAAATAAACCCTAATGTGATATGAATTTTAGTGTGTTGTTTTATAAATTTTATGATATCTTGTTTTTTATTTTTTATGTTGTACTCCGACTTAGAATAATTAAACTTAAATCTTGTGTTATTATTTTTTTTATTATTCAAAAGAACTTTTATTGATAATATTTTAGAATTAAATATGCTTAAACAGGTGAAAAATAAATTTTTTTTTTTGTAAAAACAGCCCAATGAAATTTGAAAACATTTTTTTTAATTATCCAGATATACCGAATATCCGATCTGCATACTTGCGGATCGAATCGGATCGGATCCGGCCTGAAAAATTGCAGATATCGCATCCAATCCGATCCAATAAGTGCAATGCGGATCGGATAGAATTTTAGGCTATATCCGATCCGATCCGTGTGCAGCCCTAATTAATTTTTATACTTTTATCAAATGTGTAATTAAGTTTCTATAACTTATTTTTTCATTTTAATTAGATCTTTAGTTCTTTATAATTTTATCAAATGTGTAATTATGTGGTCAAAAATTTAATTAGA
>NC_029793.2:17568939-17572009 GCF_000816755.2 Arachis ipaensis
TTAGTTATAATTAGCATTATTTTAATTTTTATTGTTTAATTTAGTTAAACTTAATTCATAAAAAAATTTAAATATGTAATATTATTCTATTTTTTAAAGACTAATTTATCTAATTTTCTTAAAGATCAGTAGCTAGTTTATCAAATTCTTTTGATAAAGACGAACTTGTCCAAGACAATTTACGAGACCAATTTGAATTTGAGGTTTCACTCTCTTTTTTTATTTTTTCTTCTTGAGACCAGCCGCCAGCGTCCCCTCAAGCACGTGCAGTTTAATGTTTTTATATTTTTAATATATTTAAAATATCTTATATCTTATATCTTATATCTTATATCTTACATTAAAATTTTTAATTTTCTTTATTATTTTGTAACTTAAAAATTTATATTATTGATAGCTATTTTATTTATTACGTTTTTAACTTTTTAATGTTGACTAAAGCATCTAATATGAAATTATTAATTATTTTGTGGGATTGGTATCAGTATTTATAAATTGGTATTGCTTAGTTACAAAAAAAGTTTGTATTGTATAAGAATATATGGATAGGATAGTTATAGGATAACATATCATTTTAAAGAGGGTTTAAAAAATTTTAGAGCACTAAAACTGTGTTTAGATATTTAGCTAGAGAGATTTGCAAAACTTATACANGAACTAAATTTTTTTGTAATTTCTTTTTTATTATAAATAATTAAATTATCCGCAAAAAAGCCATCTTCCATCCCATTTCTTAATTTTGTCTTCATTATTTTCATTATTGAAAATGATCATTCTATAGTAGCTATAAAAACTAAAATAGTTAATATAAGACAAATCAATCTATCAATCAAGTAATACATTTTTTTTTTTTATTTCTACTAAACATCTATACAATTCATAAATAGTTGATAGATTTTTTATTTATTGATGTTGACGAACATCAAGAATAAAATATTGAAGGTGAAAAGGCAAATCAATCTTTTCTTATTCAATAAAAGTCTTGGATAATAACTATCAACAAAAGTAGAAATCTTAGCAATGTTAACATTTTTGTAAGTATTTTTAGGCATGAGAGTAGAGCTTAGATTTTATAAATTTATTGCTTAATTATTGAATATGCTATTCAACTATTATAATTGCTTATCAATTGTGACTAAAAAGATCTTAACTCTAAAATAATACTCAACTATAATATGATTTTTTGGTGATGCAAGTATGCTTGCCTTACTACATAACAAGCAGTTAAATCAGGAATTAGAGTATCATGTTACTTGCAAAATGATTTCACATCTTTCAATAATTTCTCTCATCTATCATCTCTCATGTTTTAGATAAGTGTTTTTGTAAAATGAACTAGTTGCATAGCATTAACTATGTTTTGAGAATGTTTTTGTAAAATTTGATAAAAAAAATATTAGTTATTCCCATAATATCTTTCATCAAATACAAGATCAATACAAACTCAAATGATGGCAGGATATTATAAACACTACCTGCATCACCACGCTAAGAATAAGTTGATCCAACAATAATAACCTTTTGTAAAACAGTCAACGTTGCACCATACATATTTATCAAATTTTAAACAAAAGAGAAACGAGAACTCCATCAAATATCGCATGCTCGTTTTAAAGTACCAATTTAGTTTGTCCCTTTACTAGTTTTAAGTTCATCAATCTCTAATAAATGGACAATTTCATCTGTCTTGGTAGCATTTAACTCATCATGTCACTTATTAGAAGAACAAATGATGTTGACGATGAAAATCAATTTTTAAAAAAAAATGATGCAAATGAATAACTTTTCTAGATATATCAACTAATGCAAGTTGTAATCTATGAGCAAAACAATGAATATATAATAAGCATAAGGCAAAATTTTTAAAAATAATGCTTGTAGTCTATTCCATTTCCTTTTCATGTTGCTGGCACCATCATATATTCTTGACTACGAATATTAGAGACATTAAGTTCATGTTGAGAAAGAATGCCACATAATTCTTATTTCAGAATTAATAATGTAGTATCTTCAACATATATAAGATCAAGAAAACACTCTTGATTAAAATCATGTATATCAACAAATCTTAAAATAAGTGTCATTTGCTCTTTTTTGGATTCATTACGAGTTTCATCTACTATAATACAAAATTAAGAAGCTCTAATTTCTTCACAAATATGCTTTCTCACCATGTTTGAAAGAATATACAAGATTTTTTTTCGAATTTGATATGAAGTATATCTAGAATTATATGGAGCATTTTCTAACACAGTTTTTGCAATTTGGTCATTGTAAGATGCTATGAGTTTTACCATTTCAAAAAAATTATCTCATTTTTTTTTATTTTGGAGTCTCATCATGACCTCTAAAATAACAAGCTTGAAATGTAAGCTAACGAGTTGCATCAATGAAAGATTTTAAATGCAATCGATTATTTTGAATTTTCTCAAAATTATAATCATCAATTACATTTTGGATGTGACTTACCTGATTTAATAAGTCTAGACATGCTCTAATTGCTGCATTATTGTGTGATAGTAATGATCTCCAACATGTTTAAGAAAAGTACAATTCATCCCATTATTAACTTTTTTTCAACTTTTAAACTCTTTACTAATAAAAACATCTAACCTATTACATCTATTGGGTATTTTGCTAACCAAATAACAAAATAAACAATATACAGCATCTTCGGAAGGTAAATACTCTAACCATGAAAGAAAAATACCAAACCAAGCATATTAAAATCGTCTTGGATGCTTTGTACCAGAAAGAGGATAATTGTCAAGATGTTTTTTATATGAATCCCATTTAAGATAAGCTTATCTAACTTCATCTCTCTGTCTTAGGTGATATTGTCAAATTTGACGTAATTTCTCAGAGTCTCCTTCTAAAGAATTAAGGTCAAACTCATCAGATGCAACTCTTTGAACCTTTGAAGGTTGTATCTCACTTTTTTCTTCATTCATTGAAGTGGAAGAACTATCTACAAGTATTGATATTGTAGAAGTTATTTTTTTTCTTCTTGAACGTTAGTCTTTCTCTTAAAAAATATATCAATTCTTTGATTTTTTATCATTATAATGGT
>NC_029793.2:17572081-17603002 GCF_000816755.2 Arachis ipaensis
GAATAAAGGCAATGAGTTTTTTCTTTTTAATAGAGGCAGCGGGTTTTTCTTTTTTGAATAGAGGCAAGGGTTTTTCATTTTTAAATAGGAGCTTTTTCTATTGAGTGGAGATTTGGTACTTTTATTATTGAGAGTTGAGAGGCAAGGAATTTAATTATGATTCATATATGTTTCTTGTTACATAATCTTTCGAGATTTGATTTGATTTTTTTTTTTTTTCAAATAAAATGAAAGATTGATGTGTTCTATGGACCCTCAAATACTTCCATGCCTCCATATAATAATGACCATATCTTTTAATATTAGACAATAATCAATTGCAACATGGAGTAGTGGAAGCCTTTGAGGGTCACTAAAAACATGCTCCGATTCATATATTGTTACATTATTCAAGATGGCATGCATAATGATGTGTGATGTGTTCTCCAAAAAACTCAACAAAGACTTTTAACATGTCAAAATTCATTTCAGCCCAAATCCAAAGTTTAAGTTACTATTTACTAATATTTAAAACTAAAAATTATTCAGGTTTGGTACTTTTATTATTAAGAGTTGAGAGGCAAAGGATTTAATTATAATTCTTATAATTTTTTTAGTACATAATCTTTTTAGATTTGATTTTATTTTTGTTTTAAATAAAATGAAAAATTTTGATGTGTCAACAAACACATTTAACATATCATAAATACAAATTCGAATACCTCGTATCAAAATAAAGAAGTTAAGCCGATTGAACTATATTTTTTTTTTTTAGAAAAGTACTTCTAATTGTTTTATAAAAAGTTTGAGAGTCACGCTCTTTCATTGTTCAACTAAAGCTTCGCCCTGGTGACAAGTAGGGTATACAAATTTAATCTGATTTAAATTAAACCGTTCTTCTAATTTAATCTAAATCGAAAATCGATTAAAATTGCATTAATTTGGATTTGATTGGATTCTATTTTTTACAAACTGCTAGATCGGATTGAATTTTGGATCTACTTTTCATTACCGATCCAATTCAATCCAAATCGCACAATGTGCTATAATATTATTATTTTATTATTATATTTACAATTATACTTATAACATGTTCAATTTGTTATATATTTTTATATTATTCATGTATTATTATTATTATTTAATAAATATTTTATGTTCAAAATATTATTTATTTATTTATTTTAACTAACCTATAATTTTATTTCTATTGTTATGTTATCATTGGCTTTTTAAGATATTGTTGAAACTTGTTATGTCATTGTTGATTATTTAAAATTTGATGTTGAGACTTGTTATATATATATATATTTAATTTTTTTAATTTACAAAACTACAACTCCAATTCAATCCAAAACTGCTTGAAATTAGATTAGATCGAATCGAATTTTTTTAAAAATTTATCCAATTCAAACCGCACCGCAAGTAAAATTAGTGTTCGAATCGGATGAGTTTTTGACTCAAAACCGATTCAAAGCACACCACAAACACCCTACTGACAAGGGAGTGGAGTAGGAGTTTCAAATTTTAAATTTTAATAAAAGTCTAACTATCATCTAAAGGAAGATTCTATGATGTTTACCCAAAAAATCAACATAATATACTGTCCTTATGTGTCAATTGTTGAGGATTATTGGAGGCTATTTTTTTAAATAAAAAAAAGAGCTATATTATGTTAATTTTTTGGATAAGCACAATAGAATCTTCCTCATCTAAATTGTATTGGCCAAGAAGCATCTTAGTTTAAATTTAAAATTTAAATACCTATTGTGAGTATATAAATAAGAGGAGACAAAAAAGGAGAATTCATCATTTCAAGTTTATTTCTTAAAACGCTAACAAAAGTCACACCTGATTTTAAAATGCGGACAAAAATAACTTTTATTTTTAATAACGATAAAAATGGACTTTTTTATCTGTCTATCACTTTTTCTAGAACTAGTCATTAAAGTACTATTATTTTCAAATATTTTACCCAATTGTTATTTTTTTGCTACAGTAGTAATTTTTTTTTTTTTTGCGTTACTGATTTGGAGGCACTAAATCGGTTGACAAATTCAAGATGAAAATGTTAAAATGAATGACACACACAATAAGAAAAACCTATGAAGCACAGACACGGACACGGACACAAGACACGACACGACACGCGACACAGCGACACGCAAATTTTAAAAAGTTGTCAGACACGGGGACACGCATATACTAATAATATAATATATTTAAATAGAGATATGTCTTAATAGAGATATTTTCAAAAACAACCATATGATATGCATTTTTTCTAAAGTGTATAGGTATTCAAAAGATAAAATTCTAAACTCCTATGTCTTAATAGAGATAGTAAGAATTTTGTACATCACATGTACACAAAAAAAAAAGTTATCTAAAGTCATTCTTTCTCCATCATATATGGTTGATATCTTCATCATTAGAAAAAGTCACTCTTTCCAACTCCGGTTCATCAAGAGAAAGGTGAGCAACTTCAAGAACACCATTTTCTTCATCAATTGGTGAAAAAGCATCTCCAGCAATATCCCACATCATAGTTTCTCCTTTATTATATTGTGGAGTTTTTCTTGAAAGAAGACGAAGATTAGTGTGGACAAATACTAAATTTTCTGTACGTTTAGGCTTCAACTTGTTTCTTTTTAGGGAATGGATAAAAGAATATGTGCTCCAATTCCTTTCACAACAAGAAGATGAAGATGGTTGCCCTAGTAGCCTAAGAGCAATTGGTTGAAAAAATTTTGCTTTACTACCATGAATTAGCCACCAAGACTTTGCATCAACTATGGCTCTATCATTCAAAGAGTCATAATCATCAAAGACACCTCTACCATCAGAAAAGCTTGCAAATTCAATGTTTACCTTTCTCCTCTCTTCTTCGTTAGGAAAATACCTCTTCAAGCATTTAACTCTCTCATTAGTGATCTCAATATCTTGATGAGGAGAAACTCGTGTAAGATCTTCTCTCAACCATTGGTGGCTATAATACCTATATAATTAGTGTTTAAGCATAAATTAATAATGATTCAATTATCTTCACTTATAAATAAAAGTTATAAACAATAAATGTAAAAAGTTACCTTGGATTCAATGAATGTGCTAAACAATGAAGAGGTGTGCTACTTTTTGTCCATCTTTGAACTAATATTGAGTGCACAACATCGTAGAAGGACGATGACTCTTGTTCATCTTTTCTTTCATAGAGATATATAGCACTTTTTACTTTCTTGATCATTGAATCCCACATCTCATGGACCAAATGAAGAGTAGGTACATCTGTGTCTGTACTTCTTAAAACATCATAAATAGGATTTGTGAAAGTAAGAATATAATCAATTTTTTGCCACCAATTTTCACTCAAAATCTTTTCTGTAACAACCTCAGCTCTGCCAATATTATCTTCCTTGTATGAAGACCACTTCTCAGTTATAACCATTTCTTTGAGGCCTTGCTTTAACAACCTAAATCTTTTGGGCATCACAATAGTAGAAGCAAATCGAGTAGGAGCAACATTAAGCAACTTCAATGTATTAAATTCATTGAAAATAGATAACCTCATATGATGATTAACAATAAAATTTTTTATAAAAGAAGCATCCTCAGCAATTTGAGTAATCCATGAGCATTCTTGATAGACAAAATTATTCTTCTCTGTATTCTTAGCTGCACAAATGTCCTTTAAAGCAAGGTTGAGAGTATGAATAACACAAGGAGTCTAAAAAACAGATGGAAATTCAGCTTCAATCAATAAACCAGCCGCTTTACAAACCGGCGCATTATCAGTCACAATCTGCACTACATTTGAGAGACCGACTTCTCTTATCACATCTCTTATTTGCTTTGCAACATAATCCTTGTCTTTGATCTCATCTGAACAATCTACAACTTTCAAAAACATAGGCCCACTTTCAGTTACAGCCATAAAATTAAGAAGAGGCCTCCTTTGGGATCACTCCATCCATCACTTACAATGCTCACTCTCTTTCCACTCCATGAATTTTTAGTAGGTTCTAACATTCTCTCCACATGTTGCTTCTCTTTCTCAAGCAAAGTTGTCCTCAATTTATTATATCCAGGAGGAATATAACCATCAATATAATTATTGGCAGCATAAGAAAAAGCTTTGACAAAATATGGATTTTTTGCTAGATGAAAAGGCAATCCAGATGAAAAAAATATTCTAGCAATATGTAAATCTAGAGTCTCCCTTGCATTCACATTAAAAGCTTTCTCTAAAGGTCCAGTGGCTCTTCTTTTTCTTGAATCAAGTTCACTTGCATTAGATAAGGGTGGAAGAGGAATTAACTTAGCCTTTTTACTTTCATGCAACAATGTACTTTCACTATCAAGTTTCTTAAGTTCTTCAAGCTTTGTTGATGTAACTTTTGCACAAAATCTAATTCCTTTTCCTGAAATCTTCAATAAATGTGCTCTTACTCTAGTATAAGAACCACTGAATAAAACCTTGCAAAATTTACATTAAAATTCAAGATTTTCGCCCCCTTCAATTTTATCTTTCTTTGTTACAAATTTCCATAAAGGCTTATTAACACTTTCTTTAAAATTGTTTTGAACACTCTCTGAACTCATCTCTCACAATCCTACAATAATTTAAGAACCAAAATTATTTTTTTACAATTCAATTTGTTGAACAAAATAGAACCAAAAAAAGCATAGAAAAAAAACAAAACCAAAAGAAATTATTATATAATAGTAACTAGACTTGTTCAAAAAAACCAAAATCTGGCCTCAAAAGTCAGTAAGTCACTTAGTCCCTTTTATCACAAATAACACCTAAAACATTTCTCTTTTTCATACACGAAGTTTGAACTCTATAACTTAGATATCTCTATTTCTTTAATATTTATTATATTAGACCCAAAATACTCAATCCATTTAACTTGCGGTATGGTCTGAGTTTGTGATTGTGTCTTCCTTACCAATGCAGTAATGCACACTCCATACATTGTGTTATTTCCACCACACAAAATCTTGAGTGCATCTAAATCTTGTAGTCACAAATCTCGCTTTATTTCAATTTTTTTAATCACTTGATACAGGAATAATTGCCAATGCACACACTGTACTTTGTGATATTTCACTTATATGTAATGCCGGGGAAATAACGAAGGTCAATTTTCACATGATGACTTGATGAGTTATAATACAGACAAAAATATTAGACAATTTAATTCCAGAAGCACAAAACAAAATAAAACCAAACCAAGGAGATGCACAGAACAAAATAGAAATCCAAAATCAGATGGAAGCACAAAACTGACAAAACAAATCGGAATCAAAGAGAAGCACAGAGGGCAGAACAAAATAGAAATACAGAACTAGAAATTAATTGATGAAAGAATAAACATTCTCCCTTACTTGAAATAGAGGATGCAGAAGAGCACGACAGAAGAGCACAAGAGCAGGGCAACGGTCACGGTAGAAGTGGCGACCGGGGAGGTGTCGATCACGGCAGCAAGAACTGGAGCAACGACGACAACAAGTGGTGGCTGGAGAAGCAGTAAACGACAGCAAACAGCGATGACAAGCACCGCAGAAGAAGTGGCAGTAGTGAAGAGGAGATGCTGAGATTAAGAGTAAGTGGGTGTGGAGAGGGACGATGAACATCCACGGCGGTGACAACCGGAGGTGGCGGGGATGACTGGAGGTAGCGATAGACTGGCGGTGAGGAGAGGGTGAGTGGGTGTGGAGGAGCCACTAAGCCAGAAATGGCTTTGGGGGTGGAGGTGGAAAGTTAGGTTTCTAAGTTCTAACTTTTGTCAAAGTGAAACGGTAAGGTAAAATTGAGGAGAGCTTTTGAAAATGAAAGTGGAAGTGTCCGGGCCGTGTCCAACCCGTGTCCAGTTGGTTTTTTTGTTTTTTTGGACAGGACACGTTTGGACACGGGAGACACGCGTGTCAGACGAGTGTCTCCGTGCGTCATGTCCGAAATGTGTCCGACACACCGACACGGCAATTAAACAAAGTGTTCGTACTTCATAGAGAAAAACTCATAAATCATTGGTGCCTCCAATGAAGAAGACGCTAGCAGGAAAGACACTGCATTTGAAAAAGGCACACACCGCATTGGCACATCCATGTGACGTGTAAATAATTTTTTTTAAATTAATATAAAAATTAATATTAAGCATGTAAATTTAATGAATACTAACTATTTAAATTAATAATATGTATATTAATATTAATAAATAATTGCTTATGAATATTTAAATTAATGTTAAATGTAAATATTCTCTTGTCTTTGTTGATCGAAAAATATTTTCGATTAAGGAAAGTTGGTTCGAAGAAATAAAGAAGGCGAAGATTTAAACAATTTTCGAAAAAGTGCATGTGCAGGCATTGGCTGGAGATATTCGATGCAGATTCGATTTTGAAACACATTATTGAATTGAACAAGTCTAATCAGTCAAGTATTCAAAAGAAGTAATCGAATGAGTTATTTCGAATAGTAGATCAAGTGGTTATGTAAGTGGAGAAGTTGAAGGCATTTACCACATGAGGAATTTAGATTGCATTTTGTATGCAATCAAGGAGAACTTTAATTCGAAAGGGCGGGAACGGTTACCAAGGAGTATGCAATCAAGATTGCATTTTGTAATTAATTGTCAGTTACAAAGGTAGATTATAAATACTAGAAAGTTTTAGGGAATAAGGGTTGGAACTTTAATTCAGAAAACACTCCAACACACTCACATCCCCTGCGAATTCCTGAGTCTGCGATCGAGTTTCTTTTCTCTAGGATTCCTTCCATGTTTTATCTTTTCAATTTATTTTTTCTGTAAACTTTACTTTTCAAGTAAATTTATCTTTCAAGCATTTCTTTAATTTTCCTTCTCCAATTTACATTTCAACACTTTTAAATTCTTTGTTAAAGCCCTTTGACCCAGTCGAAGGTACTTTATTGCTTTCTTTAAACTTTAACGCAACTTTTCAATTCCAGTGCATTTTCTTTTCGAAAACCCTTGTTTCTTTATTTCTTTTATTGTTTTACAAATTTTACCTTATCTTACATTTCAATATCCGTCTAATCGAAGACACTTTGATGCACTTTTAGAAAACTGGTACCTGCAAAGAGGAGTAGGTTTCGCTCCCAAATCATTAGATATCGAACCACCATCGATTTGCTAAAAATCGACAAAACAAATTGGCACGCCCGGTGGGACAGTTTTAAAATTGAAGTGTGTCAAAGAGTTTTTATATTATTCGATGTATGCGATTAAGAAGTGGGAAAATCATTCACATGGCTGATGAAGTGTCAAATATGAATGGTGGTTTCTCCACCAATGATAGCATACCAGTAATTGTGCAACAAGCAGACGTGACTTCACGTTCGGAAGGTGCAATTGGAAGTGAAAGTATAGCGGTTACTACCGCACAAACTGGGAATATTGGACGCAATATTCGTCCACATGGTATTGTACCACCGACCCAACCTCCATTAACTACTGGTTGGCCTCCTTATGGTCTTCCTCCTGGTTATGTTCCACCAGTGGGTAATTTTGTTCCTCCCGTTTGATTTGGGAGTGTAAATGGAGGAAATAATTCTCAAAATCCACAACAACATTCCGAGTACTCTCGTGATTATAACGTAGGCTCTACTTCGAATGCTGCTAATTTGATGGTAGTATATCGACAGCAAGTAGAGGAAAATCATCATGACTTGGTCAATTTACTGACTCAATAGATGACCACAATTCTGAATCCAATGATGGCCGATCACGAATTGAAATTCGAACGTCTTGCTAGACAAGTCGAACGAATTGCTCGAATCGTAGATTATGAGGAAGGTGGAAGGCATGATGCCAGGGGAAATAATGAAGAATTTAAAAATATTTTCCAAAATGAAAACAATATTTTTAATAGAGAAAATTCTCATGTAATTCCTCGAGGCCAAAACGCTGATGAATTTCTAGCCAGATTACGTGTTAATCATGGCAGTGAATGTTATCAAGTCACTAGAATTGTGGAAGAAGTGCTCAATAATGTCGGTTTGATGAATCAACCTCACTTTGTGTCTGCTTTTCCTCAAGTTATCCAAATGGCCGAAGTGCCAAGAGGGGTAAAAAATATAAAAATAGTCACAAAGTTTGCAAGGAAAGTTGGAGAGTCGACTACTGAACTTGTCGCTCGATATTTGGTTGAGATTGGAAATTTAGCCAATGATGAGAATTTAAAAATGAAGTTTTTTCCTTCTTCGTTAACGAAGAATGCGTTTACTTGGTTTTTGAATCTCATACCAAAATTCGATAATGACATGGAATCAGTTGAAAACTACTTTTCATGCTCAGCTTTATCGAGGGGAAATGAATGTGGCAATTACTGATCTGGTTACTTTGAAACGCGAAGATGGTGAAACCATTGATGATTATATGATACGTTTCAAAAATGCTAGAAGTAGATGCTATGTTTCGTTACCTGAGAATGAAATTGTGAAAATAGAAATTATGGGGCTAGGTTTCTATATGCGCCGAAAGTTGCTTAATGTACATATCCCCGATTTGGCTCATATGGCCGAAAAAGTCCGTCAGACCGAGCTCATGAAAAAGGAGAAAGAGAAATATAGGAGTGAGCAATGATCAAAGAGTAAACCTTTTACTCGAAAAGAAAAAGTTGCTTATGTGACTATGGAGTCCTCAGAAAAGGAACTTGATTTCAAAACAGAGGTCGATTTGGCTGAACTTAAGAAGGGCCCTCCATATATCTGTTCCTTACTTAAAAAGCTTCCTAGTAATGAAAAGTCGAATGATTCAAAACTAAAAAGTGGAAAGAAATACAGTTTTGATATTTCAAAATCTGATCAGATTTTCGATGTGTTGCTTAAAGATAAACAGTTAATTCTGCCTGAGGGTAGAACTTTACTTTCAGTGAAGGATTTGAAAGGAAAACCTTATTGTGAATTTCACCAAGTAACAAGTTATTCGACTAATAGTTGTGTTCGTTTCAGGGACTTAATTCAGGAAGCAATAATGGAGGGACGGTTGAAATTCGACGATGGAAAGAAGGAAATGAAGGTTGATATCGATCCCTTCGATGTTGATGCCATCTTTGTTGAGCCATGTTTCGGAGTAAACATGGTTGGCATGTCCTATGACTTTGACGTGGCTCTTGATGATTATGATTCACAAGTTAGATCGGTGTATCCCCGAGCGGAAGATGGTTTATTGGACTTTTTAGTTCAGCAAAAGATTAAAGATCGGGACGTATCTCTGTGTCCAAGGTGTAATGTTATTTTTCATGCCGAAGCAGCGGCAATTTTTGAAAAGGAGAGAATGAAGAAAGAATTAGCTCACAGAGAAGAGTAGGCGCATCAGAGATAGCCGATTCGGCGCATAGAGGGTCAGAGTTCCAAGGCTCCTCAACAAAGTGTGACTACACCCTTAAGCCGATCTTAGGCTATGGGTGTCCAGTGGATTCGGAACTGTCAGGAGTTCCAGAAGCAGGATGCTCTATATCGACGCAACCCACAGTGGGGTCATCAGGGACCTCCTCAAAATCGATATCCCTACTATCGTGGTTGAGCCAGAGGGTATCCGAGAGGCAGAGGAGGTAGGAGAAACTTCAATCAAAATAAAAAGCCTTAGGTGGAAGTAAGCAAGGGGGCAACCCATTCTGTGCATTCCCAAATTATCTTTCCTTCTGATGGAGAGACTTGTCCAAAGGGAATTCCATCTCCTGCAAAAATGGAAAAAGGCAAAGCAGTAGCTCAATCCTCAGGGGTCGATAAAAACAAAAAAATTGATGTCGATGAAGAATATTTCGAAGAAGGGGATGATGACATGATCGGAACGATTTCAATCATTCCGACCGAGTATCTGGGAGAATATGAAGGTGACCCAGATGAAGATTATGATATGAATGATGATGAAGCTTTTTCTTTCATCCGAATTGAAGATGAGCCGGGGTATTTTCTTTGACCTACTGAAAAACAAATGTCTCATCTCCGTCCGCTTCATATAACCACCACTTTGAGTGGAATCAAGGTAAACAAAGTCTTGATCGATGGTGGGCCAGTAATAAGTCTTTTGCCTAAAAGGATGTTAATGAAGGTGGGGAAACATCCTGATGATTTGGTTCCCACAAATATTGTTGTGACGGACTTTAGTGGGGCTTTGTCTCCGGCAAAAGGACTGGTCACTTTGATTGTAAAGGTTGGCTCATCTGAGCGAAACACAGTGTTTGTGGTGGTTCCATCAAATGCAAGTTATAATGCTTTGCTGGGGCGAGACTGGATCCATGGTGTGGGAGCCGTACCTTCTACTGTACACCAAAGTGTTCTTCTTTGGATGAAGGATGGCAAGCCTGAAGTCATTAAGGTAGATTCGAACCTCTATGTCGAATAGCTGCATATTGATTTCAGGATGTATAATCCTAAGTTGAAGCCTTTGAATGTTGATAGGACACTAAACTCTTATAATTGTGAAGGTTGCTATTTGTCCTCGGAAGGTTTATCTATGAAGCTGCGTTACCCAGAGTTGGATTTTACTCCAACTGGTTGGGATTGTCTCCCTTGAAGATCTTCAGGAGGGTTGCTCTATGGACCAGGTTGAGGAAGTTTTCGATTACTTGGTAACTCTGCATAATTATTTAAATAATTGTCTTTCTGTAGGAAATAAAGATGATTCTTCTGATGAGATAGAATCACTTAGGGTTCAAAGTTCTTTTAATGATAATTGTATCAACTCGATATCTTCAGTCGAGTTTAGTCATCGTTTACTTGTTCCTTATTTATGTAACGGAAGTGATGTTGTTGGCCGAACTGCTGGTTTAGTGGCAGAGGCGCATTGTATTGAAAATTGAAGTAATTTCAGTTTAATAAATGATCAAGTTCATCCTACTCCCAATGAGTCTATTGATTTTTCTTTTGATTGCATCTATGATCTCGAACCTTTGGGTTTCGAAAAATATTCAGTAAAAGATGATAATCATTTCAAAGGATTTGAATCTCAAGATCCCTTAAAAGAAATTAATCTGGGGACTCTTGATGATGTTCGAATTACATATATTTGTAAAGATCTTGTCGATCCTTTTCGAACTGAATTTTTCCATCTTTTACATGAGTTTAAAGATTGTTTTGCTTGGGATTATCATGAGATGCCTGGTCTCGATCGTTCTCTAGTAGAACATCAATTAGCATTGAAACTAAATGCTCGACCTGTGAAGCAAACCCCTCGTCGTTTTGTTCTAGAAATCAATCAAAAGATTAAAGAAGAGATAGAACGCTTGATTAAGGCGAAATTTATTCGAACCGCGAGATATGTGGAATGGGTTTCGAATATTGTTCCTGTGATAAAGAAGAATGGGAAGTTAAGAGTATGCATTATTTTTCGAGATTTGAATAATGCTACTCCGAAGGATGAATACTTTATGCCAATTGCAGATATATTGATTGATTCTGCAGCGGGAAACAAAATTTTAAGTTTTATGGACGGTTATTCAGGATCTAACTAAATCTTCATTGCGGAAGATGATGTGTTCAAAACTGCTTTTCGTTGTCTTGAGGCGATAGGCACTTATGAATAGGTAGTTATGCCCTTCGGTTTGAAAAATGCCGGTGCTACTTATCAACGAGCGATGAATGCTATATTCTATGAGTTTATAGTGAACTTTATGGAAGTATACATCGATGACGTCATGGTCAAGTCGATTTCGGTGACTCAACGTATTGATCACCTAAGAAAAGCATTTGTCACCATGAGGAAGAAAGGGTTAAAAATGAACCCTTTAAAATGTGCTTTTGGGGTATATGCTGGAAATTTTTTAGGTTTTGTTGTTCATAAAAAGGGGATTGCAATCGATAAAAATAAAGCAGATGCAATATTAGCATTGTCTGCACCTAAATCGAAAAAAGAGGTGCAATCTTTCTTAGGTAAGGTAAATTATCTCAGAAGGTTTATTTCGAATCTTTCTGATCGAACTCGAGTGTTTGCACCTTTAGTGAAACTAAAGAATGATTTACAGTTCGAATGGATGAATGAGCATCAATTAGCATTTGATTCAATTAAGACTTATTTGTCTAAGGCTCCGATTATGGAAAATGTTCGTCCACATGAGCCTTTAAAATTATACATTGCAGCATCTAAGAACACGATTGGGTGCATGTTAGCCCAAGATGATGAGAATGGGCATGAACGGGCAGTTTATTACCTTAGTCGAGTTTTAACTGATATCAAAACGAGGTATTCCCCGATAGAGAAATTATGTCTGTCTTTATACTATGCCTGTATGAAATTGAAATGTTATATGGTGGCTAAATCGGTGAAGGTTATAGCACAAACTGATCTCATTAAATATATGTTAAGTTTCCCAATGTTGCGAGGACGTTTAGGAAAATGGATGTTAGCCTTGACAGAGTTTGATTTGCAGTATGTCCCAGCCAAAGCTGTGAAAGAACAGGTCATTGTAGATTTTCTGGTAGATAATTCGAAAGATCTAAATGACCAGGAGGCAAATGTAATCGATGTTGAAGTCGATTATTGGAAGTTATATTTTGATGGATCGAAGCATAAAGATGGTGCAGGGGTTAGAATCCTTATTATTTCACCAGAAGGGATTCCATCAGAATTTCTATTTGAATTAAAATATCCTTGCTCGAATAATGTGGCAGAATACGAAACCTTGATTCTAGGTCTCGAAATATTAATTAGTAAAGGGGCTTTGGAAGTCCAGATATTGGGGGATTCCAGTTGGTTTTGAAGCAGTTATCAAAGGAGTTTAAATGCAATAATGAGAAGTTGTAAAAGTATTTAACAACTGGTTGGGAGTTGTTGACTTCCTTTCGAAAAGTTTCCTTGGTTCATATTTCAAGGATTCATAATGAAATTGCTAATGAATTAGCCCAAATTGCTTCGAGATATAGAATTAGTCCAGAAACTCTTAAAAAATTGGCTAGTGTCCATCAAATATTAGTGCCTGCAAATGAAAGAGAGGCTTTGTGCATAGATGAATGGGAAAATGATTATTGGAGGAAGCCCACTGTTAAGTATTTGAAAAATCCTAGCACCTCAGTTGAAAGAAAAATAAAATTATAGGAGATGAGTTTTGTCTTAATGTCCGATGAATTGTATAAAAAGGGAATCGATGGAAGTTTGTCGAGGTGTTTATTATCAGATGATCAAAGTATTGCTTTGGGTGAAGTCCATAATGGGATATGTGGTGCCCATCAAGCTGGAAAGAAAATGAAGTGGGTATTATATCGCAATCATGTGTATTGGCCATCTATGATAAAAAATTGTATCGATTATGCAAGGGCATGTCAAGAATGCCAGAAACATGGTTCGATACAGCAGATTCCAGCGTCTGAGTTGCATTCGATAATAAAACCATGGCCATTTATAGGTTGGGCTTTGGATCTGATTGGATTAATTCACCCTCCTTCATCGAAACAGCATAAATTTATCTTGGTAGCAATCGATTATTTTACAAAGTGAGTTGAAGCAGTTCCCCTAATAGAAGTTAGTCAAAATAAAATAATAGAATTCATTGAGGAACATATTATCCATCGATTTGGAATTCCTCAAACATTGAGCACTGATCAAGGAACTATGTTTACTGGTCAGCGAATTAAAAATTTTGCAGCCTCGAGGAATATCAATATGGTTACCTCAACTCCTTATTATGCGCAAGCTAATGGGCAAGTGGAGGCAGCGAATAAGATCTTGATAAGTTTGATCAAGAAGCATATCGGGAATAAACCCCGAATGTGGCATGAAACTTTAAGTCAAGTATTGTGGGCTTATCGAAATTCGCCAAGGGGGTCAACAAGTACTTCGCCCTATAAACTGGTTTATAGCCATGATGCAGTGCTACCAATAGAGATTAATTTGAATATTTTAATATTATCGAAATAGAATGAGTTACCAGTTGATGACTACTGAAATGCAATGTTTGATGAGTTGAATGAATTAAATTCAGAGCGAATCCTGGCACTTGAGAATATGATTCGACAGAAAGAAGGTGTTGCTCGAAGTTATAATCATCGAATAAGAGAAAATTATTTCAGTATAGGTGAATTAGTTTTAAAAGTCATTTTGCCAATGGAGAAGAGATCGAAATTTCTCAGCAAATGGTCCCATACTTGGAAGGGTCCTTTCCAAGTGATAGGATTGTATTCGGAAAATGCATATCGAATAAATGATATCGAATCGGAAAATGTAATTGATTCGATTAATGGGAAATATTTAAAGCAATATTTTTGTTTGCTGAATTAAATTTAGGATGCATAAGTCCGAATAAAAATAAACTATTACAAATACTAGAATCACTACTGAAGTCTAAGAGGAATAGGGTGTCAGGAGTCTTGCCAGGTCTGAGCGTAGCTTTGCCTTGTTGTTGTCTAGAGTTGAAATTGCCTCAACATGTTTGAACTTTTCAAATTGGATCTTGTCAAGTTGTTTCTTATATTCTTCATGCTTGGTCTCAATGGAAACAATTTCTTGAATGATTTGTTGCTGTTCTTGCTGGGCAGTGGTCAGAGGTACAGCTATTTCAGCTCGTCTCTCGCGTACTTTGGCAAGCTTTTCATTGATTTAGCCAACTCTGTTTCGAGCTTTATCTCTTCTTTGTCATAAAAGGCTTGAATAGAGATAGTGTGAGAAATTCTCAAATCGAACTCTTCACGAGAAGCTTTCTTCGGTTGAAGAGCAGAGGCACAATTATCTACTTCAGTTGTGATCTTAGCCTCTTCGTTCTCGATCTCTTGGAGTTTATTCTGGAAAGCTACACTGTTGTTGGCAAACTGTTTGAATTGTTGGATTATGGTAGAATACGGAGTAGAAGTCAGAAATTCAAAGGGAGAATTCAAAAGATCAGATAAAAGCTGGTTGAGAATGGCATCCTTGATCCATGCAGCAAGTGGATGATCCAAGAGCTTAAGAAGTGATCGAAACTGTTCTCGAGTATCAACATCCAATTCGAATAGAAGACTGGATGAAGATGGTCTAGGAAGTGTTGGTACAGGATCGGGTACTTCGTCCTCTTGGATGACTCGATTTAAGACAGAGATCAGGTTAGCCAATGTAGCACTTGTAGGTGTGGTAGAAGTACCCAAGTGTCTAGATTCTTGACCAGGAAGAGTTTGAAACCTAGCCTGTTGAGGGGGACTGAAGAATCCTTGAGGAGTTTCTAAGATTCTGGATCGAGACGAGTCTGAATTGGTAGTTTCAGTGACTCAAGAAACAGAATCAGAGTCTGGGGCTACTTGGTTTTCAGTAGAAAGTGCAGCTTGGTTGTTTGGAGAAATTGGATCAAGGATTTATGTTAGTGTTGGAGAATGTTGTGAAGGGTCTTTTGTTAAATCAATCACCGGTGTTCTGGTGGGAGGTTGAAAAGCAGCTTGTAATGGTTCAACAGACCCCGTAGCTTGTTGCAGAAGTGGTTGATCAGGTGCCACAGGAGATGTAATGGAATGAGCAGCAGTGGTGAGCTGATATAAAAGGTACACAGTTATAAGTTAGGATTTATTCTAACTTAAATGAAATATATATGTGGAAATGATAATGTTATCAGGATGTGTCTTGGCCTTCAAATTAGCTGAGGACCAGGGTCTGAATCAGCTGTGTCCTCTGATTGAGAGGAAGCAGCAAGAATATTTCGGATGGTTTGATCACTTCCATCAGAGCTGTCACTTGATGGTTGCAATCGTAACTGATGAAAAAATCAAAATTAAAAATTGTCAAGCAAATATGATATTCAAAATGTTCTAATTCGAAGTGTATGGGTGTGCAAGAAAACAGTTACCCTTCTAGAAGTCCTGGTTGGAGTCCTTCAACTTTTATGTTGAGGTTGTCAAGAGGAGGCTACGGTATCAGCTTTTTTTTTTTTGAGATTTTTTTGGGAGAACCTTCAGCAGCAGGGGCTGTTCGAATGACAGATTGTTAGATTTTCTCTAAAGTACGATTGTACCTAGAGTAATAAGCAGTCCACCATTCGAGACAAGACTTGGTGATGTATGAGCTGCGATCATAAACAAGGAAATTGAAATGTTCCCTGTGTTGTTGATTTGTTTCAAGGAGGAAATCGAGGTCACTTTGAGAAGTCAGAGTGATGTGGCAAAGTGGCTTGCTGTTTCGAGGAAAAGGGGTTGGAATGGCCTGTGAGAATCCCAGTTGCCTAGCTGTAAGGTGAAGGGCGTACAGGGTCACTTTGAATTTTTCTTTGTTGTGTTGGGTAGCCCTGTAGGAATTACTTGAACAACTAACAAGTTTGCCTAGTTTCGATTAGCCAGTTCATTTTCCTCAGTATCATGTGGAAAGAGCAAGCGATCGAGCCATGTAGGACCACAATTTCGACGCAAAAAGGAGGGCAAAATTGAGATTTTCATTATCAAAATCTTTGCAAGAATAGGAGAGAAAAAACTTCCCAAAATTGGTCTTCATCTGATTGTGTATCTAGGAAGTTTGGCTCGTAGTCAGCCAGTCGGAATCCTTCGATATGTTGCTTGTCAGTAGCGCCACCTCCAGGCTTTGTCATGTACTTTTTAAAATGGCATTTAGCCATAGTTGGAGAAGTCAGAGGGGGCCACCAGTACTGATTAGATTATTGTCTCGAAGACAATGCACAAATTGACCAAGATCTTTGAAAACATGCCCTAGAAGGAGCTTAGCCAGATTGAGGGTATTTCCTTCGTGAAGCAGAGCAGCCAGGGGCAGAAAAAATTTTGACATCTGGACACTTCAAGAACAAAAAACTATGGCATTTAACCAATAGAATAAAATGGCTACATGCTCGTCATCTGTGACAGCGATGCCCTATTTGCCCATGTGGTGAGCAATGAAATCACTGTAAGAACTAGTAGGGGCAATGTTGTAGTGGCGTCTTGGTTCCATGTCAGGGGTGCAGTCTGGGGGATTGATGGGAAGCCCTGTAATAGTGGCTACATCTAAAAAGGATATACCAATCATCCCACAGGGGAGATGGAAACTGTTGGTTATTCTGTTCCTGAAACAAGTCACAGCCCCAATCATCCAGGGAAATGTCAAAGGTGAGAAGTGAGAAAGCCTTAGGAGTTCCTAGATCCCCAGAGCTCCTAAAGCAGCACTTTTTGAAGGAGTAAGGCACTGAAGCCAGGCTGTAAAATCGGCTCCTTGAGAGTTAATTTTTGGGTTGTTTCTGAAGGGCTTTTGGTTGATGAAGAAGGAGATGTCTAGGACTTGTTTGATCAATAAATCCTCCCCTTGAGCACTGGGGAAGAAAAGTAGCTTTTTGTTTGCCCTTTCCAAGGATTCGACAGTCCCAAGGAAGCAATGAACGTTTTCGCCTACTGTGAAAAAAATTCTGTTATAATCAACTTGAAGTTGGGGGTCGCCAATAACTGACTTGATTCAGTATGTGAAGCACTAGTGGAGCTGGTGGTACTACCTGGGGACCTTTACCCTTGTCTTGGGCAGCGGCGTGAGAAGAGGAAGTGGCCATTGCAGAACAGAGGAAATGAAAGTTTGAAAGGTTAAGGGTTACGCAAGAAAAATTGGTGCAAAAGGAACTCAGAGAGCAAGAGTTCAAGAAAAAATTGAACAGGGGTGAAGATGTTGAATTTAAGGGAAGTGTTGTTGTGCCCGTTATTGCAGAAGGAATGCAAAAGGAGATAACTTCGCGAAGAAGGCGAAGTGGTGGAAAGAGAAAGCGTAAGTTTCGGGAAACGTGTCGAGTGGATTAGTATTAATTGGGAAGTTAAATGGTAATTATTACTGATTTAAGAGATCAAAATTTGAATTTGGATTAAGTGTTTCATATTCCAATAACGTTATCGAAGGCAAACACATTAATCCAAGGGGATAATTTGTTGATCAAAAAATATTTTCGATTAAGGAAAGTTGGTTCGAAGAAATAAAGAAGTCGAAGATTTAAACAATTTTCGAAAAGGTGCATGTGTAGGCATTAGCTGGAGGTATTCGATGCGGATTTCATTTTGAAACGCATTATTGAATCGAACAAGTCTAGTCAGTCAAGTATTCGAAAGAAGTAATCGAATGAGTTATTTTGAATAGTAGATCGAGTGGTTGCGTAAGTGAAGAAGTTGAAGGCATTTACCACGTGAGGAATTTATGAATAAGCGTTTATCAGCCAAAGGGCGGGAACGGTTACCAAGGAGTGTGCAATCAAGATTGCATTTTGTAATTAATTGTCAGTTATAGAGGTAGATTATAAATACTAGAAAGTTTTAGGGAATAAGAGTTGAAACTTTAATTCAGAAAACACTCAAGCAGACTCACATCCCCTGTGAATTTCTGAGTCTGCGATCGAGTTTCTCTTCTGTAAGGTTCCTTCCATGTTTTATCTTTTCAATTTATTTTTTCTGTAAACTTTAGTTTTCAAGTAAATTTATCTTTCAAGCATTTCTTTAATTTTCCTTGTCCAATTTATATTTCAGCACTTTTAAATTCTTTGTTAAAGCCCTTTGACCCAGTCGAAGGTACTTTATTGCTTTCTTTAAACTTTAACGCAACTTTTCAATTCTAGTACATTTTCTTTTCAAAAACCCTTGTTTCTTTATTTCTTTTATTGTTTTACAAATTTTACCTTATCTTACATTTCAATATCCGTCTAATCAAAGATACTTTGATGTACTTTTAGAAAACTGGTACCTGCAAAGAGGAGTAGATTTTACTCCCAGATCATTAGATATCGAACTACCATCAATTTGCTAAAAATTGACAAAACAATATTAAATATGTTACAGAATTTAACTGGTGTTAAAAGCATAAATATATATTGATGATCAAAGTCCTAATATAAAGCATTGTCATAAAGAAATACAAATTTGTAAACAAGTGTAAAGCAAATTGTATAACAAAAAATCAAGAAGGTGGGGAATTGATATACGGGTAGGAGTATGAGTATGGAAAAGGAACGACACACCTAGTAATGTGTCTTATATCTCATCTCAATCACCCCTAGTTTGTTTAGAGACCACTTGACCATCAATTAGGAGACTTGAAATCATGCCAATATCTCATATGTGATTGTACATTCTCCGAAAATGTGTGAGAAGTATGAATTTTTGAATGTCATTTCTCGATTAATGCAGATATAAAATGATGGTCAATAATGTAGTATTCCATGTAAATTAAACCAATTATCCATCCCCCTCACCTAAGAAGTATTCAGTCTATAAATCCATCCATATGTTGGAAGACATAATATACCAGCTGTAATTCTAAAACAGATGGATCTAATGTGCCGCGATTAACATAGACTGCCATAATCCTAGAGGTAAAATAATCTAAAATTAACATCTTCAAAGAGTAACATACATTATGAATTCCTAACTTAATCTAACTAAAATATTTAATTTCAACTAACTTAAAAGTCTAAGAAATAATTCATAAACCTAAAATTAAATTTTTAAAGCTAATTTATACACAAAATTATCATAACAAATATGTCTTATATTGTTGTTCATACCCTAACCCAAATTATAAAGCCAGGCCCAATAAAGACACAAGGTCCACCTCAAATGATGACCTCTACCGGATACCCGACCTCTTTGAGAGGTTGGACACGACGAAAAGGACCGGCTTGTACTTACCTAAATAAGTAACTGCCTCCCCAAATCTCTCATATTATCTCTATCTCATCTAGAAGATAATATCTCAATAAACTCCTAAGATATAAGATAAGATAGAAATACCGCCACCAAGGAGGTCATTAAACTCTACTATAAATATACTGGCACCCCTAGATATAACTCACGCTCTAATCTACTAAAAACTTGCCTAAAACCCTTGCTAACTTAAGCATCGGAGTCTCTTGTAGGTACCACCCCCTCCTCCTCACGAGAAACTCGGACAGGCAGCATCTCGGCACCAAAGAGGTCGGACACTGCCCTAATAAAGGACCTGGACATCACGTTCAGGCCCAAATCAACGTTTCAGATAACCCTCGGAACATTGGCGTCGTTGCTGGGGACCTGGAGTTCATCCTACGACGATGGTGGACAACCAACATGAAGATGGCCATACGGCATCCGAATCTGAAGTTGAGCCCCAACCTGAGGGCAACGCTACTATACTACCACCACCACCCCAACCACAAGGTCCACAGGAGGAAGGACCAGCGGCTAACCCTCGACCAAGGCAGATCTGTTTAGAAGTTTGTCCCCGCGAGGAAGAAGAACCCCTCAAACAGCCGAAATACTGGGCCTCATCTGAAGTCGGCGAGATCGGCTAGAAAAACTCGAATATCAGGCGAAAAGATAGTAGGAGGCCGAACGAGAGTTACGGAGAGAGGTAAGACGACAGAGGAAGCTAGAGAAAAAGCTCCAAAAGCTAGAGACCGATCTCCAAAGCCGAACTAGCTGGACAGATCGGGAAAACAGCCCTCTGGGGCAAGAAGACCCATTCTCTAAGAGATCATGTAGGCCAAAGTACCAAGAAACTTTAAAATCCCCGACATGGACCTCTATGACGGGATGACTGATCCCAGATACCAACTCAGCAATTTCAAGAGCAGAATGTACCTGGCAGGTGCCTCAGATGCTACCCGCTACAAGGCGGCCATGAAGTGGTTCGACACATTACCTCCCAGATCGGTAATTAGTTTTGATGACCTATCCCGAAAGTTCCTGACCAGGTTCTCCATCCAGAAGGATAAACTAAAACATGCACCGAGCTTGCTAGGAATCAAATAAGAGATGGAAAAAATTCCCCGAGACTATATGGAAAGGTTCAACAAAGCATGCATAGAAATCCAGAGCCTACCCACTGAAGCTGTGATCATGGGACTAGTCAACAACCTCAGAGAGGGGCCGTTCTCCCAGTCTATATCCAAACGACACCTGACTTCCCTAAATGAAGTTCAAGAAAGGGTGGAGAAATACATCAACATGGAAGAAAATTTTCGACTAAGGGAACCTCTTCCTCGGCCAAATCTGCCGTACCAAGCCCGGGAGAAGGAGAAGGAAAGCTAGCTGCTAATTGGAAAGGACCCTACAAAATAGTAGAGGTCTTAGGCAAAGGCTACTACAAAGTGTCCAACCTCCAAGGGTGAGAGCTCCCGAGGTCTTGGCACGCATGTAACCTAAGAAGGTACTACAGCTAAATAGCGAATCTTGTGCAGAAGTATACTCTTTTTTTCCCCGATCACAGGGTTTTTAATGAGGCACCAGCACGGGGGTTAAGGGCACTCAATCCCTTTGTATGCAGATTTTTGTAAAGGAGTTTTTTATTTTACTAATAAAAATTCCTACTTCTTTCATTCCTACTTTTCCAAAAGTTTCCTACTTAAGACGCATTAACTTAAGTTCGACAAAACGCAAAAAATCATTGTCCAACCTAAACTCGGTTGGCAAGATGAAGCGATAAGGTACAAGTTAATGTAAAAAGTTATATAAACAACTCGTATGGAGCGATCTCAATGAGATTGGATAAAAAACCAGTCGTAAAAATAACTTGATAAAGGCTGATTACTCGAAGTCGGACCTATGAAAGGAAACTCAACGTTTCAAATGACCTAGCTCTATTTTAAAGGAAAAAAGGTTTTTTCGAAAAACAAAAGAGCGATTTGAGCACTATTTATAAGAGTTACAAAGAACAAACAATTAAATTTTCAAATGGGTCAAAATCCGGACCTCCATAGAAAGGAACACCCGACGTCTAAGCAGAAGTTACAGAATGCTCGAGCCCGACCTATATAAAGATCAGGACTCAAGCAGGGGGCACTGTTCATACCCTAGCCCAAATTATAAAGCCAGGCCCAATAAAGACACAAGGTCCACCTCAAAGGATGGCCTCTACCGGATACCCGACCTCTTTGAGAGGTTGGACACAACGAAAGGCACCGGCTTGTACTTATCTAAATAAGTAACTATCTCCCTAAATCTCTTCTACCATCTCTATCTCATCTAGAAGATAAGATCTCAATAAACTCCTAAGATATAAGATAAGATAGAACTATCGCCACCAGGGAGGTCATCAAACTCTACTATAAATACACTGGCATCCCCCAGGTATAACTCACGCTCTAATCTACTAAAAACCTGCCTAAAACCCTTGCTAACTTAAGCATCAGAGTCTCTTGCAGGTACCACCCCTCTCCTCCTCATGAGAAACTCGGACATGCAGCACCTCAGCACCAAAGAGATCGGATGTTGCCCTAATAAGAGACATGAACCTCACGTTCAGGCCCAAATCAACGTTTTAGATATCCCTCGATACAATTATTATAAATAGTCATAATTGAAAATAATTTTTAGAGAGATGACATATAGTTTTAGAGAGAGAGTGAAAGTAGCAAAATAAGGGAAAAAACAGACTCACTTTGGGATAAGGTGGTGGGAAGTGGAGGCGCTAATGCGTGCCATGTTTCTACTATGGAGGCGTGCTTTCAGATATTGTCTTCTTCTGATGTGGCACCTTCTATGTTGGCAATCATGTGCTGAAGATACCACATAGATTGGCATGTTGGCCTTGGAGACGTGATCTTTTCAGCATTTTCTGATAACAGGCTTAGTGTCTCCAAGTTAACAACGCCAATTAAAAAAAAACTATTGCCACCGTGGGAAAAAGGGGCAGTAAGGTGAAATATTTGAAAACAATGACAATTTAGTAATTAGTTTTAGAAATAGTGACATATCAATAAAAAGACATAAAAATATCTTTAAAATATTTTGAAATGTACAAAAAATATTCAATGTTAAATATATATTTTCAAAAAGTGCTTTAAAAATTGGATTTTGATGCACTTTTTTTGAAAAGTATGATTAGAAAAATGAGAGAGTTTTATCCTAAAAAATTAGTAATTTACGTTAATAGATTCTTTTGCGATTTTTTTACCAGTGACCAATAAAACTTTTAAAAGTGAAAAAAATCCAGAGATCAAATTTTTTATCAAGTTTTTTGTATGTACTTTCTAAATAATTATCCAAATATATAAATGTTTAAACAAATGCATAAGCAATTTTTTTTTCAAAAAGATAAATTGCATTTCATAAAATTGACAGGATTACAAGTGTCCAAAGGAACAAAAATAGAGCAAATGGAGTTCTCTCACAATACACTTTCGAAGTGTAAAAGAAAATGAGAAAAAAAACTTAAAGAAAGAGAAAGCAACTTAGGTAATGAGCATTCATTAATTTCTACTTCTTTCTAACTCTTTACAAAGCTTCCTCGTTGTGGCAATGATGTCTGAACCTGATGATTCCTTTTTTTCAAAGATGAATAAATTGCGAGCCTTTCACAGATTCCAATGTAATATAGCATCTCCCTCCAACTTTCTCGTTTCATCCCTACCAGATCTTGTTGCCCTTACTCTTCTCATCCACCATAAAGTAAATTTAGTCTAGTATACCTTAGATTCAGCTTCCACCGACGTGTACTCCTTCTACACTGTCTCTGCTATTGGACATCTTGTTAAGCAATGTATTATTGTTTCTAGTTCTATCTAACATTTTGGGCAAAAAGGAGCAGTAGCTGGAAATCTTTTATGGATATTGCTAAGCACCGGAAGCTTCTCATGTGCCGTTCTCCATACAAAAATCTGTATCTTTGTTGGCACCTTCAATCCCGAAATCGCATTCCATAACCCTTTATTTTGCATGAGAGTAGGGCATTGTTCAATTTGGGGATGTTGGAAACTATATGCAATCTTATAACTGGATGAGACATCATATAATCCATTTTTGTTCCAAGTTCAAATCAAAGAATCGGTACCTGAGTTATTTAGCGAGACACCTTTAATCCTCTCCACAGTGCTTGTAGGAAGTAAATCTTCGATCAGTGGCCAGTTCCAACTTCTATCTTTATTGAGTAGATCCTTTACTCGGTGAACACCATGAAAGGTTTGGTTGATCAAATTAATGCTAAAAGGGTAAGGAGGAGGGAGCCATGGATCGTTGAAAATATTCACCATATCGCCAGACCCAATGCTCCATCTGAGTCCCTTCTCTACAATCGATCTTCCTTCAAGAAGACTTTGCCACCCCCATGATGGTTGAACACCTTTCTCTATTGTTAGAGCTGTTGAGAGTCTGTAATACTTGCCTTTTAGTAGTTGTGCAAGCAATGAGTTTGGTTTGGTTGCCACACACCAAAACTGCTTTCCTAGTAGTGCCAAGTTATGAGCCCTTAGATCTTTGAAGCCAAGACCACCTTCAGATTTTGGTCGTGACATCGTTTCCCAATTGATGCAGGCCATCTTCCTCTTCGTCCCCTTCTGACCCCACCAGAACTGATTTAGAATCCAGTGAATATTGTTCAGCAGATTGTCAAGGAGTTTGAAACATGACAAGGTGTATACTAGAATCGCCTCACCTACTGCTTTGATCAATATATGTCTTCCCCCACCAGAGAGTAAGTTTCTTTTTTAAGCTTGGACTTTTTTTTGAACTTTTTTCTTAATTACACCAAAGGTAGCCTTTTTAGATCGTTGGACAATTGATGGTAATCCAAGGTACTTATCCTGAACTCTTATGTGATAAAATTAAGTTTCTTTTCCGAGCTTGGAATTTTTTCTGAACTTTTTCCTTAACTACACCAAAAGTAGCTTTTTTAGATCGTTGGACAACTGATGGTAATCCAAGGTACTTATCTTATGCTCCTATGTGATTGATCTGCAATACCTCAGCAAGTTCTTTTCTAATATTAGGAGGTGTTATTGCTGGAAAATGCTGCCGACTTATTGAGATTGACTTTTTGCCCACTTATGTATTCATATTGCAGGAGGAGAGTCAGGATGTTATTGCATGAGTCTAAGGAGGCCTTGCTGAATAGGATCGAATCATCTGCAAAAAGTAAGTGATTAATTGCTGGAGATTTTCTATGTATTTGAATTTCTTAGATTGTTCTGTTTTGTTCTGCTTTGTGTAGCATGAAGGAAAGACCTTCTGCACAAATTAGAAAAAGATAAAGTGATAAGGGGTCACCTTGTCGGATCCCCCTTGATGGCCTGAAAAAGCCATATGATTGACCTTTCACAAGAACAGAATAAGAAACAGTAGAGACTAACTCCTTAATCAAAGAAATCCATTTTTATCAAAACCCATTTTTTTCATCATAAACCATAAAAAGTGCCATTCGACTCTATCATAAGCCTTACTCATAGCCAGCTTTAGAGCCATTCCATACTCTAACCCTCTCTTTTTATTCTTCAAGTAATGCATACATTCATGGGCTACAAGGATATTGTCCGAAATTAATCTACCCTTCAAGAAAACACTTTAATTCGGGCTCACAATTATATTCATAACATTTTGCATTCTACGTACCATCACTTTAGAAATGATCTTGTAAAAAACTGCAGACAAACTTATCGGTCTCACCTAAGTTATGTCGCTAGCACCAGGGACTTTTAGAATTAAGCAAATTTGGGTGTGATTTAGTCGTTTCAACATTCTACTTCCTCCAAAAAAGCTTCAGACAGCCTTATAGACATCTTCACCCACAATATTCCAATAATTATGCAAAAATTTTACCGTGATGCCATCATCTCCCAGAGCACTTGTCAAATAAATATTGAAAGCTGCTCTTTTAATTTCTTCATTGTTGACAAACCTCAATAGTTTTCGGTTCATAGACTCTGTAATTCTAGGTTGGAAGTCTTCAAAAAGATGATTTGGATCAACATCATTTGTCATGGAGGAAATATTTTTAAAGTACTCTTCAGCTACCTTTGCTATGTCTTCAAGGGTAGATGCAACAGTACTCTCGTTCCTTGTTAGTCCCCAGATCTTATTTTTCCAGTTTCTAGTATGGAATTTCGGGTGAAAAAATTGTGTTGTGATCCCCTTTCTTTTACCATTTGCATCTCGATTTTTCCTTCCAATAACATTCTTCCTTCACATAGGCCGCCTCCACCTGCTTTCTAGTTCATTAATCTCTCTTCCTCCATGGACTCCTTCGCCTTTTAGTCATTCTAACTGCATTAGAACATTCTCAATTTCGTTTTTGAAATTAATGTTATTCTAGAATTGCCATTGAAACAGCTTATGCCTGCAGTCCTTTAGCATCTATACTAGAATATACATTGGTGAGCCCACGATTTGTCGCCTCCAAGTATCTTTAATGATTTGTTGGACGTCGCTCTTTTCGCACCACCTTTCTTGAAATTTAAATTGCCTCTTGGTTGGCCACCTTGGCAAGTTAGTGTCTAATAATAATGGAGAGTGGTCTGATCCATTTTCAGAAAGCCTCCTCATGACTGTTGCACTATACTTCTCCTGCCACTGTTCCCTCACTAGCACTCTATCCAATCTCTCCTTGATTAATTCATCACCAGTGTACCTATTGGTCCACGTGAATGGTTGTCTGATAAACCACTATTTTATGGTTTATCTTGTGCTCAAAATTGAGTGGATTTTATCAATCTTTCATACACTTGTTCATACAAAATGCATATTTTACATTCTCCTTCCTGATTTTGTGCTATGATTGAAAACATGCTTCTTTGGACTTATATTTGCTAATATTAATCCTCTCTTATTACCATTCGATGCCTTGATATGTGTTTTAAGTGATTTCAGAGATTACAGGGCAGGAATGACTCAGAGGATGGAAAAGAAGCATGCAAAAGTGGAAGGAATACAAGAAGTTGAAGAAATTGCTAACCTGTCCAGCCTGACCTCTTCGCACTCAAACGATCATAACTTGAGCTACAAAGGTCCAAATGAGATGGTTTCAGTTGCGTTGGAAAGCTAACATCTAGGGCTTCGCAACAATATATGATTTGCCATAGCTGCCCCGAAGCTAGGCGACGCGAACGCGTAGATCACATGGACACGTGACCTGGCAGAAACGCAATCCACGCAAACGCGTGGACGACGCTTCCGCGTCACTTTTCCGCGACCTGTACGTACCAGAATATGCTAGGGGCGATTTCTGGGCTATTTTTGACCCAGTTTTCGGCCCAGAAAACAAATATTAGAGGCTATAAAGTGGGGGAATGCATCCATTCATGAAGAAGTCTTCCATTATTCACTTTTCATAATTTAGATGTAGTTTTTAGAGAGAGAGATTCTCTCCTCTCTCTTAGGATTTAGGATTAGAATTCCTCTTAAAGGATTTCTTATTATTTCAACTTACAATTTCTTTTGAGTTCCAGGTTCAATGTTCCTTTTACTTATTTTCTCAATTTAGTTTATAAACTCTTTATGTTTGGATTGATTTTCTATTTAATATAATTTAAGGTATTTCAGAATTATGATTGCTTTCCTTTATTTATATAAATAATTTAGATTTTCCCTTTTGGCTTTGGTTGATTAATTGGTAACTCTTGCGTTGTCAAACTCATCGTGATTGATAATTGTTATCTTTGCTGATTGATTTAAATTCCTATAACTCTAGTCTTTCCTTAGGAGTTGACTAGGACTTTAGGTGTTAAATTGATTTATCCACTTGACTTACCTTCATAGTTAGAGGTTGACTTAGTGGGGAGAAAAATATAATTCTCATCACATTTGATAAGGATAACTATGATAGGAATTCTAATTCTTATACCTTGCCAAGAGATTTTATTATTGTTAATTTATTTTACTTGTCATTTAAATTACCTGTTCGTTACTTTCAAAACCCCCAATTTACAAGACTCATAACCAATAATAAGAACACCTCCCTGCAATTCCTTGAGAAGATGACCCGAGGTTTAAATACTTCGGTTATCAATTTTAAAGGGGTTTGTTACTTGTGACAACCAAAACTTTTGTAAGAAAGGAATTCTTGTTGGTCTAGAAGCTATACTTACAACGGGAATTTATTCGTGAAAATTCTACATCGCGCGAGAGTTTCGTTCTTCATTGTCCTATCATCCCCAAGTCTATGAGAGAGTTTTCGTTAATAAATTGATTGAAATTCTCTATAGAGCTAGAGGACTTTTCACTACCTCCCTGTTTCTCACTTTGACACCTGATTGCATTAAAGTCTCCTAATATTACCACTTTTTCAGCAAAAATATTCAATTGAGCTGCAAGTTCCTGAAATTAGTTAAATCTGTCCATATCACTTGTGCTAAGGTGAACACCAATCAATTCCCACTCTTCTCCTTTACTAACATCCTTTATTCTTACTGTAAAAAAGTATGCTCCCTAATGAATTATTTGAACTTCAATGCACTCCTTCCACGCAATTGTCATACCTCCCGATAAACCATTCGAGTCAACCAACTTCCAATCTCTAAATCCGCACGATCAAAGTTTCTTTTCCAGAAGTTAAGGTTGATTCTTTGTTTCACATAAAAAGACAACCCCAGGAGAGTGGGATTTGCACATTCTTTTAAGAGAGTGGACTGTTAGGGGTCTTCTCAAATCCCGACAGTTCCACACAATTAACCTCATAATGACTCGGGTGCCATTGAACGGCTGGCACCCCCACCATCTAAGCAACATCATCACCTTCACTAAGACATATCCTCTTTGAGCTCACTTCCTCCTCCACTGCATTGCATTTCTCTTCCCTCTATCACTTTTGGGATTTTTCCTCCATTACTTGCTAAGTTTTTAATCTTGTGAAACTTTCTTGACTTCTTCATATTAGTTTTCTCCTCTGTCTGGCTTGTGCTTTTTTCATCCAACTCCTTAAGTGGCATTCTTAGGCAATTTTTCTTCTGGGCAACAAGTTCACTTTCTTCACTACCAACTTGTATGTGGTCACAATGAGGTGCTTCATTCTCCTTGCTTGCATTGGTTTCCTTGATATTAAGTCTAAAGAAAGATTCAGCGAGACAATCTGGGATTGGTTTCTTCTTTCTTATACAGTCCGCAACTGGTTTTCCTTAATAAGACACATTATTCACCTCCTCTTTTTGTTAAACTCTAATTCCTATTTGAGTTGATTTTATCTACTCACCCACCATGTTTTGAGCCTGCTTCTTATTATTAGTATCATCTAATAGCACAGGACAATTCCCATGTTCATGCCCAATTCTTGCACAATATGTGCAAATTGTTCCAGCTTTTTCATATCGGAGAGCAATCTCAATCATAGTTTTGTCAGACTTGGAAACTTTCAAGTAGTCTTTCACCCTCTTCCCAGCATTCATATCAACTTTAGCTTTCACAATTTTCGTTTCTCTGCCTTTGACGTTAAACAGACCCACATCCAAAACTGTTCCAATTTTGTTTCCTAGTTTCCTCCCAACCTCTGTTGTCTTGTAATATTTTGGGAGCCCCCAGAATTGGATCCACACGAGGTATTTGTTAATTTCTTGCGTGACTCCATCTGTTTTAAGCACCCATCTTTGTATGTGTAGCACAAAATCTTTGAATAGCTATGGAGAGCCTTTTTCCACTCTCATAACATCAATCTCCTTCTCAAAGAAAAAAAAATGGAAGTAATTATGTCCAATTTCACTTACCCGGAAACCATCAGATCATCCCCAAATTGCATGAAAAGCTCCCTCGTCCATTGTTCCGACAGAGAAAGTTTTATCTATAAAGAGTCTTCCAACCAAGCTGGTCATGCACTCTTTGAGGTCGCTCCTGAAATCGCCCCTTCTATTTGGATCGGAATGTCATTCTCATCATCATTCTCCATGGTCCTCTCTATCACTGCTCTTTGGTTCTCATCCATGGAGAAAGATACGTAGTTATTGTTACGAACACTGTTGATGAGTATCTCTGACCAAAAGAAAACATTGACCCGTCGGCACAGTTGAACTCTATCACATAAATTCTAACAGAACAAGAAAATCCTAACAAAGCAAAGGAATCCTAGCGGCAAAAAAACTCGTTAAAATTAACTTTTTAAATGCATAAGCAGTTTGTCAAATATAAAAGTCAGTTGCTACTTAAAAAAATATTTGTTGTGATTTTTATCGTGTTATTTATGATGTGTTTCATGATTTCTTTTACTATTATATTTTAAGTACTCTATATATGTGTTAAAGAACCGAGAAAATAATTCTTCCATAAAAGAAGGTGACCCCCAAATATAAGATAATCCATGTTTTATTTTTGGGTACAGTATATTTTTTGTACTTGAAGTTTGGCAAAAGTTTTAAAAATATTCCTAAGTTTTATTTGTTTCAATTTTGTTCAAAATTTTTTATTTGCATCAAATATACCATGGACAGCTAAATTTTAAAAAAAATTTAAGATTAATTCAACAATAATACATGACAATTATGTTTGATATGCTTGTATGGAACGTTGTTCTTATATAATTATTGTTGAATTGGTTCCAATTTTTTTAAAAAAATATTAGCCATTAGAAGTATATTTAATGCAAATAAAAAATTTGTAGGACAAAATTGAAACAAAATAAAATATAGAGGTATTTTCAAAAATTTGTCCAAATTTCAAAGATAATTTTACCAAATTTACAACAAAAATTAAATTTTTTTTTTTTGAATAAGTGTATAACTCACAAGAACCAACATGTTATGAGGTTCAACAAAATAAGAGCCAAAAACCAAACCAAAATCAAAGCTTACTAAATCTTAGCCAAAACACAGCAACAAAGGAAAACAAAAGACAGACAATATAAGAAAAATAAAAAGACAGTAGAGCAGCAATCTGCTAACACCAAGACACAAAGGAAATTTATGGGGTTTTTTTCTCTTTAATTTTTTATTTAAAATTTTCTTTTTTAAAATTTTAAAATGCAAGACAACTTCATTTTGGACTTTTTACAAAACAGTCCAATTCATAATTCCATTCAATCGATTGGTTTTCGGCTGATTTTTCAATTCAACACTAGTTGTGCTCCACCGATTTTTAGTATTATTGCCCGAGCCGATTTTAATAACTTAGGATTTAATAGGTTAGAATTGAAGGGTTAAGTTCAATTTTGGTCCCTAACGTAGGGGTCGAAAATTTGTTTCATTTTCAACTTTTTTTTTGCTACAAAATGATCCCCAAAATTTCATTTTGTTTTAAAATCGTCATTTTTACCAATTTTATTTTTTTATTACCAAATTATCCCTCATTTAAAAAATTATAAAATAAAATAAATATAAAATAAATAAAAAAAGAAGAAAGAAAGGGATACGAGA
>NC_029793.2:17603031-17619863 GCF_000816755.2 Arachis ipaensis
GAGGGGGTTTCGGGAAGAAGAGGGGGAATGGGAAGGGTCCTCGCCGCCGCCACCGGTCTTCACGGACGCCGCCGCTCTTCGCTCGGCCGCCGGGATCGCTGCTCCTCGCCGGTTTCTGGTTTCTACTTTCTTGTGGTTTCTTCTGGTTCTGCTGCTTCTGCATGCTTATGATTATCAATCTGGTTTCTGTGTTGTTGTTGTTCTTTCGATTCCATTATCCATTGAGTTATAAGTTATGAGTTTTCGTTTTTCTGATTTTGGGTTCTGAGTTTTGAAGATGACGATGATTTTGAGTTCTGGGTTGTTGTTCTTCTATTATTGTTGTTCTTCTATTTCTTACAGTTTTTATTGTTGTTTGTTTGAGTTCAGATGATGATTTTTTCTGAGTTCTGAGTTTTGATGATGATGATTTTTCTGATTTCTGAGTTCTGAATTGGCTTGAATTTGAAATTTTGATGCTGCTTAGATCCATTGTTGTTCTTCTGGATTTGTGCATCTGCTTCTGGTTTCTGGTTAATGTTGAGGAAGAAGATGGGTGTTGAGGAAGAAGAGGGAGGGGGTATTTTCGCCCGTCGGACGATTTTAAAACAAACTGAAATTTTGGGGACCATTTTGTAGCAAAAAAAAAAAAGTTGAGGACGAAACAAATTTTCGACCCCTACGTTAGGGACCAAAATTGAACTTAACCCTAGAATTGAATGAAAAAATATTACTAATTTTAAAAAAATAGATCTAAATTTTAAAATTAGTTTATTTCATAAAATTAAAACTTAGAGTCAGATTAGTCATATATAGCTTAGTTTTGATGTATAAAAAATGGTTACTTAACTGATATGGTATTATGTAATTAAATATACATTAAAATTGTTTTGTATTGATGATGTACCAAATTACATAGAATTTGTTTGGGCGGTATCCTCAAATTTTTTTAAATAATATTTTTTAAAAGATTTTTTATAAAAATAAAAGTAATTTTATATTTAAATATCTCATATAAAAAGATCTTTTTATTTATCAATTATATTTGGGTAAAATAAGATAAAAGTATTTTTTGTTTATTTATTACGTGAAAAATATCTTTTTTTTTTTTAAAAATGATCTTTTAAAAAAGAATGTAAATTGTAGCTTCTCAAAAAAGATGTTTTTTTATTTATTTTTCTAGTGCTTTATTTTTACTATTAGAAATTTATCAAACACACTAAAAAATAAAAAAAGATCTTTCTCTATTGAAAAAATATTTTTTTATCGATTTAATGGCGTCTAAAGAAGCACATAATGTGCTTAAATAAAAATCATTTTCTATAATTGATTTAGCTATCAATGATATCAAGCTAAACATATAGTTACGACTAATTACTATAGTCACTAGGACATAATGTTTCTTTTTTAAATTTAACTAAGAAACCAAAATAGATTATTTTTCGTATTTATTTTTCTTCATGGTTTTAATAGGGGGTTTTTTTTTTGTTAATATGTTTTAACTGTTAGGTTTTCAATTTGAAGGATTTGACATTAAAACACGTATGTAAGGCCCATTTTCCCCAGAAAAAATAAATCGCTAAAAGGACCCATCCATCTTGGATACTCACCATGTACAAATGACTTGCAGATCAAGTCCAAGAAAACATGACTTCCATATATAAATGGGTTCACAAGCTCACAAAGACGTGTTTATGTTAACTAAAAAACCTTCTTTATAGAGGGTTGTTTTTGGTAAACCAACGGGGCCTAGGCCGAGAAAAGAAAAAAAAAAACTAAGAGGAGGGATTTGAATTTTTTTTGTCCACAATATCTCTCAACCCAACAGATTAAGAACTAATCTGTCGTTGATCTGAGTTTTATTTAAGAGTCTACCGCTAGTCAATGAATTATTGCATGTAGTAATTGACCAACTCAAATTGGTTGAATAGAGTTAATTAGATTGATTAATGCTCATGTTAGAGAGGCCCCTATGGCCAATGCTCTTGTAGGTGTGTAGTTCAGCAGGTCCTCCATGTATTTAACATTTAATGTCCACACCATATTTGTTGAACTCAATTTGAATTTTCCAAGATTTTTATATTAAATCTGATTTATTCAAAATAATGGGACATTCATGTTTCAAAAGAATAAAAGTACAATAATATATCGAGGTAAGCCTCAAAGTGGTCCCTGAAGTTACCTTCGAACCTCATAGTGATCCCTAAAGTTAAAAATTACTCATATTCATCCCTGAAGTTACACTCCGGGACTCAGACTTGTCCTTCCGGCCAATTTCGTCTGGCTGGCGCAACTGGAAAGGTGAGTTGGACTCGTTGGTGACACGCTGTCAGCACAACGGCTAGCTGATGTGGCGACATAAACTGTTTTGATTCAATTTGGTCCCTAAATTGAGGTTAAAAACTCTAATCCCCAACTGAGTCTCTTCTCCTCTCTTTTCCATTGCAGCAGAGGTGACTCTCTTCTATTGCTTCTCCTACAGTGTCTTCTCCATCTTCAAAAACCACACGGTTATGGCTAACGCGAGCAACGCAGCTGGGAGCTCCAAAAAACCACGATCATTTGGAAGCATCATGAGGAGAATGAATAGAAACAGAGATTCGTGTTTGCCATAATAGTGTGGGTACGGGTCGAGTCCAGTGTTGCGATGGTCAGCGACGGATTCTAATCCAGGAAGACCATTCTTGGGTTGCCCAAATTACAATGTAAGTGTTTGATGCTGTTGTTTGCTTTAATTCTGGATGTAAACTCGGTTGATTCACTTTCCTGGGTGCAGACTGCAGGTAAGAGGTGGTGTGGGTTGTTTCTGTGGGTGGATAAAATTCTGGAAGAAGATACAGTAACATGTGATGGCAGAACAAGCTCTTCAAATGACAACAAAGAATGGAAGATGAAGATTGTTTAGAAACTTGGAAGACTAGAGTCTGAAGTTAGAGTTCTAAAAATTGGGGGGGGGGGATTTTGCTGTTTGCATGTATGCTGCTGCTGCTGATTACAGTAGTTGTGCTTGTCTTAAAGTTGGACAGGCAATAGAGTCAATTGTATTTAGCAAAAAAATAAGTGACATGGGATATGCATATGTTGTTCTGTTCATGTACTTGTACCTGTCTTTTTGGTTGAAAGAAATGCAGATTAAACTGTTTGACATGACTCTGCAAGAATACTTTGGAATTTGAATAAATAAGAGGTTATATGCGTATAATTATTCCTGCACTACTAATGGATTCATATAATGGAATTAATCTTTATTGCATATCAGAGACCAAGATATAAAAAAAAATCTGACACAGCTCAATTCAAGAAAGTCATAATCCATATTCATAATGCAGAAAACACATTCAAAATAGGCATTACAGAGCTAGGGCAATATTCACCAAGTATATCAAAGTTCTCAACATATTGAGAACACAAGTTTTAAACACTAAAATCTCCAACACTAGGTTCAAAATTCAGAAAGCATACATTTTCATCAAAATAGATAAACAAAATAATCTTCTCCTAAACATAATAATCCTAGTCTTCATTTTTTGTTTCTGGGTGGTCTGAATCCAGGGTTGGGCACAAACTTCATGAAGTTGGCAAGCCTTGTAATGGTCCCCTATGATGCACCTTGCATAGGATGAGACAAATGATTTGTTGCGGGTTGACTGGTTGCTGGTGGGGTGGCAGCAGGTGGGGTGGTTGCTGCTTGATTGCTGCTTCCTGGAGTTGCATTTTATTGTTTGGAGGACTTCCTCTTGGGAGGGAGTTTTGGTGGCCTCACAGGAGAAGGAAAAACCTATTAGTAATGACATGTTAAATAGTTAGTACACTGGATAAGAACATGCACATAATGAAATGAATGCCATCTAATTTTGTGAACCTGTTGAGAGTCATCGGTTTGTGACAAGGGTGGTTGACTGAGTTCAAGCTGAATTTCGGTGGGGGGAGGGGTTGTGGGACAAGGGTGGCTTCACCACCATTAGCAGCAGGGGGTTGTGCAGCAGCAGCCTCCTCATCAGCAGCTCTCTTTGCACAATTTCTCTTGGTGTGTCCTGATTCACCACAATAACGACAGTGACCTTTTTTATAAATTCTTTTCATCTTGGTCCTCTACTTCTTACTCCCACTTGGCTCCTCATCTACATCCTTTCTTCTTTTTTTCATAAGTGGACCTGGCTTCTTTCTAAACTTTGGTACTTGTGGTTTGTTATGAGGTGATTTTTTCCATAGGGCTTGACCTAGAATTGGATTAATATGGAAGGCATATGTGTTATTATATGCTTCTATTGTCAACCACTGATAACAAAACTCATCTGGTCTTTTTCTAGTCCTTGCCAATGCAGCACAAGCATGCACATACGACATCCCTAAACAGCATTAACACAACAACAAAGATTCCAATAATAAGCCAACAGTAATACCAGATAAAAAATAACAAAAAGATAACAATAAACAAGTAAAAGCATATTACCACTCAATTGCCAGAAACCACATGTGCAGAGCCTCTTTCCCAGATCAACAACCATGTTAGTTGCCCAGCCATGAACCTCAAATTTTTCATAGTCTTACTCACCAGACCACATCGGGACCCAACTCTTTAACTCCTTCCTTATTTTTTCTAACTTGCTGCGCTGTATAGGTGGTAGAATCACAGTGTTCGAACTAAGCTTGATTTTGTTCCTAACGATGGACCTCATTGCATACATCCTGACTTCTTCCAAGAGTGTAATAATAGGCTTGGCTCTAGCTTCTTTGATCCTAGAGTTGAAGACTTCACAAGCATTATTGCAGATATTGTCTATTTTAGGTGCATTACTGAAGAAAGCCCTGCTCCAAGAGTCCCTAGGCCACTTGTTCAAATACTCCAAAGCATCCTTGTTAACCCTCTCAAGTTTTTTGATAATTTCAAAGAATCCATCTTGGCTAGTACACCTTGCACAATTCCATAGCAGCCCTCTAAGCTAGAGATCCTTCCACTACTTATTGAAGTTCTTCCATAAATGCCACACACAGAATCTGTGACAGACATTTGGAAAAACCTCCTTAGCAGCATGGATAAGGCCTTGAATTTAAGAAAGAAAAGAATGGTCAGACACTTGTTATCGAGCATCATAATAGTCCCTAGAGTTACATAAGTGACATCCATGTAGTCCCTTAAGTTTTATAAGTGACATCAAAATGGTTCCTGTTCATTACATACACATCAGTTCATTATTTACACAGCAGTTCATCAAAATTAGTCCAGCTACTAAGTAAAGCAGTTGTTCATTATATACATAGTAGTTCATTATATAAGCAGTGATCCAACTACCATGTTTTTTTCTATTATCGCAGCAGCCAATACTAATTATACAACAACAACCATTACAATGTCATATAACAATTAATAAATACAATCAATAGAGCAAGTACTTGCTATTCACAACAATTAAATTTCTAAAACGTACCTTCTGCATATTTGATATAAAACAGAAATTGTTTTGCTTATAATCTCCCAAGTCTTGATGAAGTAACTCTAATAACCACCTCCAGTTTTCAGTATTTTCAACAGGGATAATTGCATATGCAATCACATATATATGATTATTTGCATCTTGTCCAATGGCAGATAAGATCTGACCACCATGCTGGGTCTTCAGAAAAGCTCCATCCAAGCCTATGAGGGGTCTGCAGCCAGCCAAAAATCCCTTCTTACACGCATCTAAGCAAATGTACATCTTCTCAAATATTGGTTCATCATCAGGGTTGGGCTGAGGGATAACACCAACTGTGACAGTGGAGCTTGGGTTACTCTTAAGCAGTGTGAGCCCGTAATCCTCACCATCCACACTGAGCAACAACATCACTATACACAATAGCCCTGGCATCTCATAAGGCCCTAGTCAGTGAACACTTGCTTAGATCCAAGTCACATTTTGTCTTAAAATACTGTGTAGCCTCACAGCACCTTAGATTAGGATACTTTCTTAGCTTCTTCACCAATTTTCCGGCTAGCCACTTCCTATTAGCCAGTCTATTTTTGGTCTCCCTTGCACAGGTATGGTCATCCATGAACGTCTTGATCTACCAGTAATTGTTCTTGGTGTCGTTAGCAACATACACAAGCCAGCCACAGTTCTCATCCTTACATTATCATTCTTATTAAACCAAATCCTCTGACCCTCCTGTATACAGTATTCACACACAGCCTCTTTGAACTCCATCTTTGTAGCGAATGTCATTCCAACCTCAAGTCTTAGCTCCCCAAACCTATCTCCATCTTTGAACACAGGGAAGACCTCATCTAAATCAACCTCCTCCAACTCATCCTCAGAGTTTAGAGGAGTCTTCATTTCTTCCGAGTGCCATGAGTCTCCACCATCAGATTCCTCATAACCTTCATCTTGAGCAGCATGGTATGCTCTTTCTGAGCCGAACTTAGGAATTGGTTTAAAAAAAAGTTTATCATCCTCAGAGTCTGAGTCAGCACACACAGAACCATCATCCTTAACCATTACAGCCTTCTTTTGTGTAGTAAGTTTCTTATCTATCCTGGTTCTCAGTTTCACATTTGTCTTGAACACTTGCTTAGATCCAAGTCACATTTTGTCTTAAAATACTGTGTAGCCTCACAGCACCTTAGATTAGGATACTTTCTTAGCTTCTTCACCAATTTTCCGGCTAGCCACTTCCTATTAGCCAGTCTATTTTTGGTCTCCCTTGCACAGGTATGGTCATCCATGAACGTCTTGATCTACCAGTAATTGTTCTTGGTGTCGTTAGCAACATACACAAGCCAGCCACAGTTCTCATCCTTACATTATCATTCTTATTAAACCAAATCCTCTGACCCTCCTGTATACAGTATTCACACACAGCCTCTTTGAACTCCATCTTTGTAGCGAATGTCATTCCAACCTCAAGTCTTAGCTCCCCAAACCTATCTCCATCTTTGAACACAGGGAAGACCTCATCTAAATCAACCTCCTCCAACTCATCCTCAGAGTTTAGAGGAGTCTTCATTTCTTCCGAGTGCCATGAGTCTCCACCATCAGATTCCTCATAACCTTCATCTTGAGCAGCATGGTATGCTCTTTCTGAGCCGAACTTAGGAATTGGTTTAAAAAAAAGTTTATCATCCTCAGAGTCTGAGTCAGCACACACAGAACCATCATCCTTAACCATTACAGCCTTCTTTTGTGTAGTAAGTTTCTTATCTATCCTGGTTCTCAGTTTTACATTTGTCTTTTTTCTTGCTGATCTCTCCAAAGTCACATCTTCCTCACTAGACACCTCATCACCACCAGGCCGATATGGTTCATCCTCTTCACTATCATCACTGGCCTCACTATCTGAGGACTCATCTGAGCTAGACAACGTGACACATTCTGTTTGGGGCTGTTTTCCCTTAGCAATTGGTCTTGCAGTAGTTCCAGTAGCAACTGCTCTTGTTAGTGGCCTCCTTCCATATGGTGCTGCAATTTTTACATTCTTAGAGCCTCTCCTTGGTACACCAGACTTCTTGGTCTCTTTCAATTAGGACTATGGTTTAGGAATTGCAGTGGTTTGGGCCATTTTTTTGTGTGGGTTCTTGGGCTTGGTTTTACTAGGTTGAGCCACTATTTTTGGGGGTGGATTGGGCTTAGACATAGGAGTTGCAATGGGGTGGGGGTGTATTTTTTCTGGTAAGTCTGGTTTACCAACAGAAATTGAAATAAGTGGGAGTTTTTGTTTTGGTTCTAGAGACAAGTTATCTATAGGCTTTGTTGTGGAGACTGTTTTTTAGGTGGAAATAGTGGTGTCATTTGGTTCAGAGGTTAGAGTCGATGGTCTTATAGTGGGAATTGGTTCGGCTGTGACATTGGTGGTGGGGTTTGGGATAGAATTCAAGTCCTGTATCACCATCAGTTCCTTGCCTTTAGATGACACTGGCTGTGCTTCCTCACTATGCAGAGGTTCTGAGACTCCATATTTGTAGTACACATGAATAACCCCCTCGTTCTGCTGAGCAAGGTAACACATCTCCAAGAGCTCCTTGTCATCTGTATAGCCCTTAGACCATTTTGCAAAGGCCTATTAGGCACCAGCCACCATGTTTGATTCACCTTGTCATAACCAATATTCTTGTGGTAGTCTTGGACAAAGAAGACATCCAGTGTGTCTGTATCAACTCCTAACAACTCAGAAACCTCTCCACCATTGTAAGTCATACCTCCATAAATATCCGTGATGAATGACCCTCCATGGTGAAATATGATGGTAATCAAATGATCACCCATCTGCAATTTCAAATTTTTTTTGGTTATATCAGCCTCACTAACTTCAACCACATTACTAAGTTAGAAACTCCATAACTAACACATAACACCATATTCTCAACTGTAAACGTAGTAAACCCTTGGACATAAAAAATAAGTTTCCATGTTAACAAAAATCCCCTAGTCAGTATATAATTTTGTTGGCCTAAGTTTTGATCAAACCCTAGCAAGTAGCACAAAACACAAGCATGCATTCCGACACATTACACTCGAAGAAAATATTTTCGCCCATTATAAATATTAAATTAACAACAAATATAAAAAATAGAGCTTTACCACATATTTATCTCTTTTTTTGCTTACCTGTTTCAGAGAAACCATCCTTCACAACTCTCTGTCTGATGCAGATGATGAAGGCGATCCTCTAGAGCCTGGGTTCTCAACGAAAAATCACTCCAATAACTGTAATCGTACCGACGCCAGTGATTAGGGTAGCGGAGAAGAAGAGACCTCTGCTTATGTTTGCGTTGTGTTTTGAGAGGGAAAGATTGATGAGAGAACTTTTGCGTGGTCTAGAAATTTGCGGATAAATCCTCGTTGCAAGTATAGTTTCTAAACCTTCAAAAGTCCTTTCATACAAACATTTTGGTTGTCACAAGTAACAAACCCCTTAAAAATTGTTAACCGAGTATTCAAACTTCGGGTCGTCTTCTCAAGGAACTGCAAGGAAGTATGTTCTTATTATTGGCTATAAAGGTTGTAATCAGGGTTTAGAAAGTGAGAAGCAAGTGATTTGAATGACAAGTAAAGTAAATGGCAATTAAAATAAATAAATACTGTAAAGCAAACTTTTGGCAAGGTAAGAGAAATTGGAAGTCCAACTTAGTTATCTCTCTCAACAATAATGAAAGTTGAATCTAAATTCCACTTAGTCAACCTTTAAGACAAAGGAAAGTCAAGGGATTAATTAGTTTGACCTTTGAATCCTATTTATTTCCTAAGAAAAAGTTAGGATTATTGAAGTTCAGTTCAATTAGCAAGATAACGATTATCAATTATGTTGAGTTTGATAATGTTGAGTTACTGATTTCTTAACCAAGACCAAAAGGAAAAAAAAGTAAAATTGCTGGAATAAAAATGTCCTTAGATGGAAAGCAATGGTAACACAAATTAAAGAGAAATCAATCAATAACTAAAATACCTCAAATAATCATTAATTCAAATCATAACATGGAAAGGATTCATAAGCCAATTGGGCAACATCTGTAGATACGAATAAAAGCATTAAAGTAAAAGTAGCATAGAAACATAAATTAAAGTAAATATTAAACCTGGATTGAGAGTCACTCTTAAAAACTATGAGAAGTCCTAAATCCTAATCCTAATTCTAATCCTAAGAGAGAAGGGAGAGAATCTCCCTCTCAAAACTAAATCTAAATCATGGAAAGTAATAAAAATGCGAGCTCCCTATGAATGGATGCGTTCCCCCACTTTATAGCCTCTAATCTGTGTTTTCTGGGCCACAAACTGGGTCAAAAACAGCCCAGAAATCGCCCCCTGCGTATTCTGGTACGTTCAGGTCGCGGACAAGTGACGCGGAGGCGTCGCCCACGCGGCCGCGCGGATTGAAGTTCGCAGATGCGATGCATCCGCATGAATCATGCGTTCGCGTCACCTAGCATCAGGGCAACTATGGCATATTATATATCAAATCGAAGCTCCGGACATTAGCTTTCCAAAGCAACTAGAACCGTGTCATTTGGACCTCTGTAGCTAAAGTTATAGTCATTTGAGTGCGAAGAGGTCAGGCTGGACAGCTTAGCAATTTCTCCAACTTATTGTATTCCTTCCACTTTTGCATGCTTCCTTTCCATCCTCTGAGCCATTCCTGCCCTGTAATCTCTGAAATCACTTAACACACATATCAAGACATCTAATGGTAATAAGAGAGGATTAATATTAGCAATTATAAGTCCAAAGAAACATGTTTTCAATCAAAGCACATAATTAGGAAGGCAAATGTAAAACCATGCAAATAGTATGAATAAGTGGATAAAGTGTAGATAAAAACCACTCAATTGAGTACAAGATAAACCATAAAATAGTGGTTTATCAACCTCCCCACACTTAAACACTAGCATGTCCTCATGCTAAGCTCAAGAGAACTATAAAAGTGAAGAGGAATGGTAGGATGTATGAAATGCAACCTATCTATATGAATGCAACTACATGCAAAAAATGTTTCTACCTACTTGGTTAAAAGTAAATAAGTTCTTCAATACAAACATAAATCAGATTTCACTAATTCAAATTATACAATAAAAGACAAGTAAACTTGTAAGAAGATAGCTCATGAAAGCAGGGAACATAGAATCAAGCATTGAACCCTCATTGGTAGTGTATATCACTCTTACTCTAAGGTGTCTAGGGTCAATCACTCTACTCTTCTCTAGTCATGCTTTATAAACCTTGATCTTCATCTAACCAATCAACAATATTTAATATACCAATGCAAACATCATGAGGTCTTTTTCAAGGTTGTAATGGGGCTAAGGTAAGGGTAAAAGTATATATATGGCTAAGTGAGCTTTATAAATTGAATCTTTAATTAACCTAAGCTCTCACCTAATATTCATATACTCTATATACTTTTAAATTCATGCCTAGCTACCCATAATTCTTACTTTTGTATAATTCCCATACTCATGTACCAAATTTTTCTTTAATTTTTATCACATGTGCATTGAACTTTTATTAAACTTAATATTGGGGTAATTTTGTCCCCTTATTTACTTATTTATTGAGTATTTTTGGATTTTTCTCCTTTTTCTCTCTTTTTTTTTGTAGAGAAACAAACATAACTTATCAATGCACATGGATTTTCTATTATTTTTCTATTTTGGTTTTTTATGAGTAGGTTCCCAAATTCCTGATATTCAAATAAATTAGAAACATGATACATTCCCTTATTAACCCATGTTCCCACAGTTTCCCCACACTTATTTGATACACAATCTCTATCTTAAGCTAACCAAAGATTCAATTGGGATAATTAATTTGTTTTCCGCTTAAGGCTAGTGATGTGGTAAGAGATAGAATAAATGGGGATTTCAAGGCTCAAAGTGGCTGACAAGGGTGATTTAAAGGGTAGGCTTATTTGGGATAAGTGAGCTAAAATCAAATAATGGCCTCAATCATATGCAAGCATGTAAATACACTAAATATTGGACATATAGACTGAAACAAAGTAAAGATCACAATTATAGAGAAGTAAACACACAAGAATAAAATATTTATGGTTAAATAATGTAACCATGTAAATAAGCTCAAAATCTCACAGGTTGTGTGTTCTTTTGGCTCAGAAACCATGTTCCAAATACAACTTCAAACAAATTTAACAAAAAAAAATTTCAATTTAAATTAGTGAAATTTTTCAAAAATAGGGTCTTTAGAAGAATTTTATTACTTTAACAAAGTAGTAACTAGATGCATAAAATTAAACAAATATGCAAATGCAACAACTAATTTAACAAAGAAAATTAAACATTGGTGCAAAAATATAAAGTGACTAACCCATGGAAGTCGGTATCGACCTCCCCACACTTAAAGATTGCACCGTCCTCGGTGCATGCTGAGATGTGCAGGCGGACGGGCTGTTCCAACTGATGCTTTTCTTCAAGGATTGTGCTGATGGACTTGTTTGTCTCCCCATATAAACGTCTTCCGGTTCCCTTCCGGGTGGCCATCCTGAAAGAGAAAAGGGAAGAAGAGTAACCCGGAAATAGAGATAAGAAAATAAAAGAAGTATGGGTGGGTTAATGCCAAATGATAAGGGTCTCATTTACATGGAAGCTTCAACATGTAAGTGAGAAAACAATAGAAGTCATGGCATGCCAGTGGTGCAAGATTTGAAACATAGGGAGGAGAGTGTGGGTAATGAAAGACAGTATAAGCTCATGTCAATGCAAAAAGGAATACAAATATCATAAAAGATTAGCATTGATTTAAATAATATTACCCGACAATGTAAACAAGTCACTAAGCACCAAATAATACCAGAAAAGACACAACAGTTGAATATGAACAAGTGACACCAATGGAAAAGTAATAATTTTAGAAAAGAAAAGAAAAATATGCACACAATTAAAATACAATGGATGAAAGTATTTAAATAAAATAAAATAAAAGAGAAGAAGAATGAGAAGGGAAAGAAGGGAAGAAGAAATAAGTAAGAAAGGAGGGAGGAAAAATTAGGATTGGGAGAGAAAAGATAAGATATTTGGCAAATTAGGATAAACTGTGCGGTGCAAGCGACGCGGTCGCGTGGGGCACGCGGTCGCGCGGCTTGCGCTTAAACTGATTGACGCGATCGCGTCGGTCACGCGGTCGCGTTACACAGTTTATGCTACTGGCGCGAGGGCAGCCTCGCGCCCGCACAACTCTCTGTTCAAAATCATATTAGTGCCAAATTTTAAGTGACGCGATCGCATGGAGCATGCGATCGCATGAGTGGGCTTTAAAGGAATATGACGCGGTCGCGTGGGTCACGCGGCCGCGTGGGAAGGATTATGCGTTCAGTACCAATCCAGCACCACTCTCGCACAACTTTCGGGTGTGCACCACTTTGACGTCAAAATCTTGGTCACGCGGCTGCGTGGGGCACGCGGTCGCGTGGGAGGCCATTATTCCCATATGACGCGGTCGCGTGGGACGATTTGTGCCATTGGCACGCCTCCAGCCACGCTCTTGCGTGACTTTCTGTTCAATTCTTTTCTTCCCAACGCACTGGCGACGCGGACGCATCAGCGACGCTGCCGCGTCGCGTGCGCGTGTTTTTTTTTTTTTATGTAGAATGCAGAATGCAGTATGCAGAATGCAATGCTTAATGTGAATGCTATGCATGATTCCAGGTTCAATAAAATAAAATAAAATTCAAAAACAAACAAAGCTAAATAAAATTAAAATTGTAAAAGGAACGATCATACCATGGTGGGTTGTCTCCCACCTAGCACTTTTAGTTAAAGTCTTTAAGTTGGACATTATATGAGCTTCCTGTTATGGTGGCTTGTGTTTACATTCATCCAGAAATCTCCACCAATGTTTGGAATGCCAACAGCCTCCGGAGTCCCAAACTAGGCATGTGAAGCTTCTGAGCAGCTTCAAACAGATTTTCAGGCTCCCGGGGTGATGAACATCAGAATATTTTCCAGGATCCCAAACTTTGGTTCTAAATCCGCCTTCATTTTGATCTATACTTTTCCATCCGGGCGGTTTAAAAAGTGGATTCTCACCATGGTGACCAAACGTTCTCCATGATCCATTCAATTGAGCATGATACCAATCCGTGCACTTTGAGTTGAAGCGTGGAACCTTATTGAACCTTGTGCACCAGCTCTGAGCACGAGCCATTTCCCTCTTACTCTTAAAGCAGCAGAGAGCTCTAAGCTGGCCATCTGTTTCAAGCAAACCATATTCAAGTGAATAAGTAAAGTTATAGGTTAAGGATTGTACCCACTTGAAACTTGTATTAGGTGGTAATGGCCTTGGGATAGGTGTTTCCGGTGGTTCTGTAAGTTCTACTCCCTTGTGCTTTTCTGTGAATTCCTCCGCTTCCTTGCAAGGTTCTACAATTGTATCTGTGTCCTGGTCAAAGTCTTCTATGTCTTCCTCATCACTTGAGTCATAGATTGGAGGTTGAGAGAAATCTACCTCTGCATCGTCTTCATATTCACTTGGGGAAGATTCTTCGACCTCAGAGAATTCACTTGCGGATGCCAGTTCATTACTAAGAGAATTTGACTTGTGACTATCATCATCAAGGGAATTTGTGTCCTGGGTTATTCCGTCTGATTCTTCATAAACAACTTGCCTTGGAGATTGTACAATATCCTCCTTAGCATCAACTGTAGCGTCCTTGACGGAGTTCTCCTCAGTTCTGGATTCCCATAGAGGTTTAGCATCTCCTAGATCTTCAACCAACTCTTCTTCTTGAACAATGACAGCTTCTTCTACTTGTTCTAGTACGAATTTATTCTCTGTCTTGTCCACTGGAGTTTCTGGTATCTCCTTCATGCTACTCTCTTCGTTAGACTGTTCACATGGGGCTGTGGCTGATCCTTGTGTATTTGAGCGCCTAGAAACCCATTGAATTACTACTTGCTCCAGTTGTCGAATGGTTGTTTGAAATTTATTTACTGTTTCCGTTAGGCGAACCTCTGCTTCTCGGGTTGCCAAATTTGAGATCCTCTTGGTTCCATCCATCCTTGATTGGTTTGACCTTGATGCATATTCCTACTGTAACTTCTATTTTCTTCAACAAAGTTAGAACCAAACTCAAAGCGAGAGGGGTGAGAATTCATGGTAGTAAATGAAAAATAAAAAGAAGAAACAAAAATAAATAAACAAGCAAAAGAAAAAATATTTATAATAACCAATAATAAGGCACACATTAGCAGTTCCCCAGCAACGGCGCCATTTTGATGAGAGAACTTTTGCGTGGTCTAGAAATTTGCGGATAAATCCTCGTTGCAAGTATAGTTTCTAAACCTTCAAAAGTCCTTTCATACAAACATTTTCGTTGTCACAAGTAACAAACCCCTTAAAAATTGTTAACCGAGTATTCAAACCTCGGGTCGTCTTCTCAAGGAACTGTAAGGAAGTATGTTCTTATTATTGGCTATAAATGTTGTAATCGGGGTTTAGAAAGTGAGAAGCAAGTGATTTGAATGACAAGTAAAGTAAATGGCAATTAAAATAAATAAATACTGTAAAGCAAACTTTTGGCAAGGTAAGAGAAATTGGAAGTCCAACTTAGTTATCTCTCTTAACAATAATGAAAGTTGAATCTAAATTCCACTTAGTCAACCTTTAAGACAAAGGAAAGTCAAGGGATTAATTAGTTTGACCTTCGAATCCTATTTATATCCTAAGAAAAAATTAGGATTATTGAAGTTCAGTTCAATTAGCAAGATAACGATTATCAATTATGTTGAGTTTGATAATGTTGAGTTACTGATTTCTTAACCAAGACCAAAAGGAAAAAAAAAGTAAAATTGCTGGAATAAAAATGTCCTTAGATGGAAAGCAATGGTAACAAAAATTAAAGAGAAAGCAATCAATAACTGAAATACCTCAAATAATCATTAATTCAAATCATAACATGGAAAGGATTCATAAGCCAATTGGGCAACATCTGTAGATACGAATAAAAGCATTAAAGTAAAAGTAGCATAGAAACATAAATTAAAGTAAATATTAAACCTGGATCGAGAGTCACTCTTAAAAACTAAGAGAAGTCCTAAATCCTAATCCTAATTCTAATCCTAAGAGAGAAGGGAGAGAATCTCCCTCTCAAAACTAAATCTAAATCATGGAAAGTAATAAAAATGCGAGCTCCCTATGAATGGATGCATTCCCCCACTTTATAGCCTCTAATCTATGTTTTCTAGGCTACAAACTGGGTCAAAAACAGCCCAGAAATTGCCCCCTGCGTATTCTGGTACGTTCAGGTCGCGGACAAGTGACGTGGAGGCGTCGCCCACGCGGCCGCGCGGATTGAAGTTCGCAGATGCGACGCATCCGCGTGGATCATGCGTTCGCGTCACCTAGCATCAGGGCAACTATGGCATATTATATATCAAATCAAAGCCCCGGACGTTAGCTTTCCAAAGCAACTGAAACTGCGTCATTTGGACCTCTGTAGCTAAAGTTATAGCCATTTGAGTGCGAAGAGGTTAGGCTGGACAACTTAGCAATTTCTCCAACTTATTGTATTCCTTCCACTTTTGCATGCTTCCTTTCCATCCTCTGAGCCATTCCTGCCCTGTAATCTCTAAAATCACTTAACACATATACCAAGGCATCTAATGGTAATAAGAGTGGATTAATATTAGCAATTATAAGTCCAAAGAAACATGTTTTCAATCAAAGCACATAATTAGGAAGGCAAATGTAAAACCATGCAAATAGTATGAATAAGTGGATAAAGTGTAGATAAAAACTACTCAATTGAGCACAAGATAAACCATAAAATAGTGGTTTATCAAAGATGATACGTTTGTGTAGCGTTGAGGGAGGGAGGTTTTGAGCATAAAACGACGTCGTTTTACCTCATTTTGGTACCACACCAAATACTACATTGTTTGCGTGCTGCCAGCATGTCACCAACAAGTCCAACTCACCTTTCTGGTTGTGCCAGCTGGACGAAATTGGCCGGAAGGACGAGTCTGAGTTCCGGAGTGCAACTTTAGGGATAAATATGAGTAATTTTTAACTTTGGGGATCACTATGAGGCTCGAGGGTAACTTCAGGGACCACTTTGAAACTTACCTCATAATATACCTAAAACTCTTTCGTATAGTATATAGGTACAACAAATAAACGGTCATCAAAAGAAAAAAATGAGACGGTCATCAAAATAAAAAAAAAGTTACAACAAAGAGACTTCTTCATAATATCTGAGTTTCGGCCCACATTTCAGCCCTTAAACTAGAATTCAGACTAGCCCAATCCATCAGAACTCGTCTCTCAGGCAATGCATAATAGGAACCATGCCCTTGGCAAAAAAAAAAGGAACCATGTGAGATTAGATTTTCTGGATTTTTTTCTCGTTGAGAAGATATAAAGTGTAATCTC